>NC_038245.2:10949132-11119379 GCF_000004515.6 Glycine max
ACCCTCCATTATTCTCTTTGAAACCCTAGTGGATGTACCCTCCACTAGAACTGATCCACAAGAGATGTACCCTCTCTTGTTCTCAGTCAAACCCAAGTAGATGTACCCTCTACTTGTACCACAAAGAATGTACTCTCTAATGTGTTAAGACAAAGATCTCAGGCTGTTAAACCTTTGATACTTTGTGAATGGGGATACAAAAGAATTCTCAGGCGGTTAGTCCTTTGAACACTTTTGTATTAGGGAATGGGAAGAATCAAAAGAATTCTCAGACTGTGTCGTTTTGAATTCTTTGACAAGGGAGAAGGGAGACACAAAAAGAATTCAGGCGGTTAGTCTTTGGCGAATTATTTTTGGCAAAGGGAGAAGAGAATGAAAAGATGAATAGCACAAGTTTTCAAGGTTTAGAAAACCAGAAAACTTTGAAAAGCTTTTGGTACAAAGAAGAAGAAGAAGTTCAAAGAGATTCAAGGCTTGTAAAGGATTGTATGAATAAGTGTTCAAGATGCTTGAAATGCAAAACAAAGCCTTGCTTTTATAGACTCTTCATGTCTGGTCAAGACAACCATTTAGAAGTGTTATAACTTTTAGAAAAACTTAAAACCAATTAGAAAAAGTCAAAAACCTTTATGAAGAGTTACATCTTTTGATTTATTCAGAAACAGTCACTGGTAATCGATTACCAAATCAGTGTAATCGATTACACAAGGCTTTTATGTGAAAGGATGTGACTCTTCACATATGAATTTGAATTTCAACGTTCAAAGGGACTGGTAATCGATTACCAAAACATTGTAATTGATTACAGCTTTTTGAAATTAATTGGAACGTTGTAAATTCAATTTGAAAACTTTTTCAAAACAATTTTGCTACTGGTAATCGATTACAACAATCTGGTAATCGATTACCAGAGAGTAGAAACTCTTTGGTAAACATGTTTTGAGAAAAATCATGTGCTACTCAATTTTTGATTAAAACTTTTTATACTTATCTTGATTAAGCCTTCTCTTGATTCTTGAATCTTGAGTCTTGAATCTTGATCTTAATTTTTGAGATCTTGAACCTTGAATCTTGATTCTTGACTCTTAACTTTCTTCTTGAGTCTTGAATTCTTCTTGATTCTTATCTTGAACTCTTGAATTGTTCTTGATTCACTTGAGTTGTTCTTTGATTGATCTTTGAGTCACTTGAGTTGTTCTTTGATTGATCTTTGAGCTTTTTGTCATCACCTTTGTCATCATCTTTTGTTATCATCATTGTTATCATCAAAACACCTTCAAATCACCTTTGATTCACCATGAAGCTTTGCTTCTACAGTGCCAAAACTAGAGGTTTCTTGAGTCTTATTTTTATAGTTTTTTTTACTCTACTCTAGATCCATTCTAGGTTTCTCTTTAAGTCTTAGCTTGCTTTTATATGCTTTTCATTGCTTTAATTATTGAATAATCCTTGAAAATTTGTCTTGTTAAAACTCTATTGGTTTAGCTTTCATTTCATTTGTGGTATTTGGTTATTTCTTGTCTCTTTGTTTCCTTGTTTGTGAGTTGCCATATAGGAAATTGGAAAGGAGGATTGGTACCATCAATTGGAGAATTTGAGTCAAGAAGTAAGGGGCCAACTACCTTAAGAGCTATTTGACTAAGAAGCACTCAAAATTGATTGAAACACCAAAGAGAGAATAGCCACCAAAATTGAGGACTTTTTTTTGTAATTTTGTAACTGACAATTTGCTTTGCTTTCAAATTTTGTAACAAAAAGGCCTTTCATTGGAAGTAAGTTGGGAGCCTCCAATAGGCCACCCTACTTCCATTTGTGTATAATAATTTTAGGCAATTTTCCCTTAGGATAGTGAGTGTTTTGTTGGGAACCTTAAATGAGATCATCCAAACACTCTTAGGATCCGCCTAATTTACATTTCTTGCACTTTAATTTCTTGCTTACCTTTATAGCTTATTTTCTTTATTAGTCACGTCTAGTTTATCTTGTTATTGCATAATACTTTCTTTTTTCTTATCACGCTTATCTTGAGTTCTTTTGAACCCTAGCCTTTACTTTTGCAAACCCCCAACAAGAAAGTACCATAACTTAGGAACCAACATGAGTCATCATTCATCTAGTGTTAATGGAGAGGGTACTAGTCATAAGGACCCTCTATCTAGAATATTTGATGAGTTGAGTTCCCTCAAGTTATGGAAATAAAAACTAGAAAGAAAAGAAAAGGTAGAAATAAGTCAAGATGAGAGGGAACAAATAAGAGAATAAGAAAGAAGGAAAATACTAAAAGAGTTGAGAAAAGAAAAACATGACTCCTATAGTAGTCATGACTCTTGCAAGAGCCTAAGTGAAGAACTGTGACTATTATGAAGAAAGGCATAGGTCACATCCTAGACCTCACTCCCATAGGAGAGAAAAGGAAAGAAAGCCTCAAGAGGTCAACATTAACCTCCTATACTTCCATGGGAAGGACAATGTAGAGGCTTACTTAGATTGAGAAATTAAGGTTGAGCAACTCCTTGTTTGTCATCATACAAGTGAGGAAATGAAGGTTCCTTTGGCTACCCTTAGCTTCCAAGGGTATGCCCTCTATTGGTGGACTTCCCTTGTTAGGGAAAGAAGGATTCATGGGGAGCCTCCAGTAGAGTATTTGAATGACTTGAAAAGTGCCCTTAGGAAGAGGCACATCCCTTCCTACTATAAAAGGGAGCTTATGGACAAGCTCCAAAGGCTTAGACAAGGGAGTATGATTGTCGAAGAGTATAGGCAACAAATGGAACTACTTCTTTTGAGAGCCGAGCTTAGGTAGGAGGAAAAAACAAGTATTTCTAGGTTCTTTAGTGGACTTAATATGGAAGTGAGGGACAAGGTTGAACTCCTTCCATATAGGGACCTAGATGACCTAGTCCAACTTTGCATAAGAGTAGAGCAACAACTTAAAAGGAAGTCTACTTCAAAATCTTATGGCTTTCACTCTTTTCCAAAGAAAAACCAAGGTCAAGGCATATTAGGGGCTTCACCTTCTAATCCCAAAGATGATAAGAGGGATGAGGAAGAAAAATTAGAAAAACAAAAGAAAAAGAAGGATTGTAAGGCCTTGTCTTCAAAGGCCAAGGGGAAGGAAAAAAAGGAAAAGGATTCCTCCAAGAAGATTGTTAAGAAGGAAAGTCATTTTGCCACAAAAGGTGATATCAAAAGAGCACTCCTTAAACAATCATTCTACCTTCTCCTATCAAGGGAAACATCCCATAGCACTGTCGTACCGCTTGAGCTTGAGGTTGTTCCTCAAGAAAAGGAGTTACTGGATGAGGGTGTGGTTTGTAAGAGCTTAAAGCCTTGTGCTTTGTTGGTGCCCAAAATAGGTATTATGAGGCACTAAATCCCTATGATAGGTGGTATGATGAATGTGTTGAGAGATGCAACCCTCTTTTGTAAAATCACCTATGCATCCAACATCTTCATGATTCACATACATAGGGACTCATTAGGTAGGGTTGTTCTTATTTTTGGTTTCAATACAAACCTAGGTGCTCATATGGGACACCTTAGGTTTGTCATACTTTTTTGTAGGAGTAATCAACATGAAAATATAGAAAAAGGTATGTTTTATTGCATTACTTTCCTTAATTTTTTAAATAGTGATTAAGGGGTTACCATAGACCCTAAAAGAATAAAGGTTATTCCTGAGTGGTCCACTCCACCAAGTATAAGGAAAATTTGGGGCTTCCATGACTTAACAAACTTTTACAAAAGGTTTGTCCCATATTTTTCTATACTTGTAGCACCACTCCATTGAGTTGGTAAGAAACCATGTTCCTTCATGGGAAGATGCCCAGGAAAGAGGTTTTCAGACCTTACCCTACCCTAAGATACTCAACACCATGAATATATATGTTTTTATTCTTTTTACAGGTGTTGATGAAAGAAGCTCAGAGTTTCAAGAACCTCTATTTGAGGTCAAATCCTTTTCAAGAGGAAGGGGATGATGCAATCCTATCCCCCAAGGGCATTTGCTAGAAGACTCTAAGAAGATTGAGCCAGAGATGTAGAAGAAGGCCCTAGGATTCTCATGAGCTTTAGGGTAGATTTTGGGCCTATGGGCTAATTATGAGTCCACTTTCCTTTGTAAATATTGGAATAGGTTTTCCATCTTTTGGGCCTTGTATTTTGGCCATTTTAGTTAAGGGTACCCTATCCTACAAGTTAAGGGTACCCTAGTAGCATAGGGTTTTAACCTTGTATTTTAGAGCATTTTGAGTAGTTTTTGTAGTAGGAACTTTTTTGTATTTTCATGTATTTTGGCATGGGGGTGAGCTTAGCTACTAGTAGGGTGTGCATAGTTTCCCCCCTCTAGCTTCTCAAGGAATATGCTAAGATGCCTTTGGCATATTCTTGTGGCATATTCCTTTCTCATGTGCTAGAGTTACACCTTTCATTCTTGTGGCATCTAAAGGAAATATGCTAAGATGCCTTTGGCATATCCTTAGAATATTCTTCTTTGATTCACATGAAATAGTGAATTTCATTTAGTTAGTAACCTAGGCTATAAATAAAAACATGTGTAACACTTGTCACAACTTTGATGAATGAGAGTCTTGTGAGACACACTTCAAAGTTCAACTTCTCTCATTTTCTTCCTTCAATTTTCCATGCCGCTTTCTCTCTCTCCCTCATTCTCTTCCTCCGTTGAAGCTTCCTTTCTAAGCTTCCTATCCAATGCACTCTCTTGGTGGTGATGCTTTTCCTTCCATGGCTTTTTCCCTAGTGGATGGGGCCTCATCTCTCCTCTTCTCCTTTATCTTCTGCTGCAACTCCATGGTTGAAAATCACCATTGAAGGACCTTAGTGAAGCTCAAAGATCCAGCTTCCATAGAAGCTTCTCAAGCAAGCTTCCATCAATTTGTCCTAGTAAATTTCTATTAGCTTTTTTTTACAAGGTAATGGACAAAGCTTTCAAAATTATGGTTACTCTTGGCAAGATGAAGTACATAGTTGGACCTTTATGGATTGTGCAATTATGGTTATATGTGATTCTAGGCAATCATATAACCCCAATGTTGATATGAAAATCAAAGGATCTCAATTGACATACCTGACTCCTAGTAGAGAATTTTGTACATATGAATGTTATACCAAATATATCAAGGTTTTTCTTAATTTTAATCGTTTTGACAACAACTTAGCACCCTTTTCGACTTCAACACTTATAGAACCATAATGGCTAAAGCAAAGATTTCCTTGTGAAAATCTTGGCCAATAGTATGATTTAGTCAAAAGTTGGAGTAATTTTTTTACTTAGGATATCATTTTTGCTGGAACTACTTCGAAGCAAATTAGATTTTATCCTTATCAACCCCAAATTTTTGCAAGGCAATTTGGTCTATGTCAACTCCCCCCAATTCCAGCCATACCCCCTTCGAGAATTGTTTCCTCAACACACAAGATTTTCATTCATGGTGAACGAAACACTACTCTTAGAGACCTATATCTTTCATGACTTGCTTAGAGAAACTAATCAAATCTCATGGTTTTGTGCAGGATACTAGAAAAAGGAGTAAAAAGGTAAACACGAATTATCCGTCGAAATAACTCATTTCAAATTTTTTTATCATATTTGCTATCACCCAAATCGTTCTATTAATACTTTTTGAGAATTAGTATTTGCTCTTAGAGAAAAAATAAAGAAAAACAAAGCCAATGGTAGAGTCATTGAGTCGAAATGAAATACTAAATTTTCTCGATATTGCCCAAAAAATCTTCCTCTCTTTCCAAAAGCTTGTTTTGGTGTAAGTAAAAGTCTATGAAATCCCCCTTGGATTAGAGAACTATTACAATTTTTAGCCATGTTTAAACTTGAAAATGTTCATTCTTCTCGAAAAGCTACTTTTGCCAAAATTTATCTTGGAGATTGCCTTCACTATCCAAGAGGAATAATTCCACAAGATTGTGTAGATATCTAAACCAAATAAATAAATGGTAAATTTTATGTTTATCATATTTAAACATTCAAAATAAGTCTAATTGAATATTTTAATGTCTTCAATTTCAATTTCCACTATCCCTATTCAAATCCCCCATGAAGGAGATAATGAAGACTCAGAGATTGATGATCAAGGAACTCTAAGAAAGCCTTCTTGAAAAAAAGAAGCTCTTTCTTCTAGCAGCACAGGAAATAGGGTAATTCACGTTTCTTAATCAATTATATCATGTTGATGTTGATTCTACTATTAATACAATTTGGTTTAATAACAGGGTTCAAAGAAAACCACCAATACCAAGCATAATGATCAAGTGAAACTTCCACCAAAACCATCCAAATTGCATCAACCATCCAAGGTTTGACTCATTCAATTTCGATAAATCTCTTTTGTTTGAATTTGCATAATCTAAAAAATTTTCTAATGTTTCAATCTACTGCCTCTCAATCCACCAAGACTAAAATTTCAAAAGGACTAGATGACTTTGATGAATATTGAAGTACCTGAAACACACTAGAAGGGGACGAGGGAAGGGGGGAGTTGAATAATGTGATGGATAAAAACTTTGACTTTTAAAAGCTTTTGTCAAACAAATATCAATGGACGATGGGTTTCATCCAAGGGGTTCAAAATCACTTTGTGTTTAAAACTAGTTCACAAAACTTGGACACAATAGTGTAAAAGTAAACTCTAGAAAGAAACTAGTTATATAGAAGCAATAAAGAAAACATAGAGGTTTTATATTGGTTCACTACAACTCTTGGGCTACGTCCAGTTCTCCTTCAAAACTTGAAAGGTTCCACTAATCAAAAACTTTGATTACCACCAAGTATTCTCTATGTCACTTCTGATTACAACAAGTAATCTCTAGGCCACTTCTGGCACTATCTTTAATCTCCCCCTGAGATTAAGACCCAAGTATTTTTTATCATGAAGCCACTCATAGCTTTCACAAACAATAGATGTTTGATAGAATATGTATTCTAATCACTCAAAGAGTGTTTACACAGTAACTTCGAATAAAATGGAAACCCTATTAACTTAGCAAAGCTAAGGTTCACTCAATTTGCTTAAGTTTCTTTTGTTCAACTAAACTAATAGTGTTACAACACTTTGTTTGTTTTGACTCAGATGATTCTCTAGTGATTCAACAACCTCATTATGAACAACTTCAAACTTTATATAGATTTTAGAGCTTCAATCCGTTGAGAGATCTTAACTAGTTGTTGTCTAAGAGCTTGGGTGCTTTACACGTGGCATGTTATCATGTAGAGATAGTGTATGAGGACCACAGACATCTTCTACAGTGTATCTCCAAAGAAGTACATCTTTTCAGTGTCGTCTTGTGCTCAAAGCTGACTTTTAGCATATAACTCAAATACAATGTCAATAGCACAAGACAAAAGGAATAAAGAATGTTAAGGCAAGACAATTAAAAACTTCCATCTTGTGTGCTATGGTACAAATTTCTTATTGAACCATGGACATTACTTTCTTATGACAACTCTCAGTTCTTGAGAATCGAGTAACAGTTCCATTGCCTTTGGACTATGAGCCAAGTGTTAAAGCACTTGTCTTCTTGGGATTGGACGTTAAGGCAATATTGTTCAAAGACTGATACTTCAGCTATCGTCGAAAGCCTTTCTCCTCATGCTTTCTGTTGGTATCTCATAGAGATAGATAAACCTATAACTTAAGCATGAAAGGTTAACACATAAGATTTATACTTTGTTAACATCAAAACCTTAGAGACTTAACTGTTTGGTACATTTCAGTGTGACTTGGACGCAACAAAACTTAACAAAGACATGCTCATCATTTCTTCATTTATATCAACTTCTTCATAAAAAATCAAGAAAAATGTATTTGATTTTTGATCTCTTTTAATTTAGATTATCAAATAATGAAACTTTAATCTCTTTTAAAACAATGTATGTCATTTTTGAAAACCACAGACAACACTTTTCCAGGAATCGTTAAGGAAAACTTATTTCACATGATCTAGATCTAGAGAACTTCTTGAGATACATCTTTTAATGGAATTTTGAAGGATTAGTCTTGGCTCTCTTCATTACAAGATGAAGATATAGTGGATCTTTCCCCCTCTCAAGTTCCTTCCCATATTGGTGATAAAAGGGTAAATTCCTATAAGATCTACATATTTTTCCTTTTCTTAAATCAGTTCTATTTAGAGTCATGGAACTAACCTATTAATTTTTTGATAAGGCAAGACATCTCAAGATACCCCTGCCCATTAGTTCTAGCACAAAAAGTGAAAATAAGGAAACAATTGGTAAATATTTTGATCCCTAATTATTTTCCAATACTTCAATTTCAATATTAAAAATCAATTTTAATAGATGTGTTCTATTCCAAAAAGATTTAGACATACCAATTTGGACAACAAATGCAAGTAATGTTAGAGTAGAAGATGATCTAGAGGAGAAACATGATACTCAAAGTCATAGTGAATCCTCTCCATCAAAACAAATGTCACTTCCAAAACCAATGGTTGAAGAAAATATCGTCGAGGTGGATTCAAATCATGAACATTTTTTGAAATATGAAACCGCCAAACACACCCCAACTGCAAAAAAGGAACTTCCATCAAATTGAGATTCTTTTAACAAATTGACTAAGTCCTTATCTTAGATTTTCTTGATCTTGTTTGTTGACTTGATTCAATCTGTCCTCATCAAGTAAATTATTTGGCATCATCAAAACCTGCATGATATACATTCACAACTATTACTCAATTTTATTTTTATTTTGATGATCAAATTTAACTTTATTTTGATTTTGTTGTAGCTATTGTTGAAAAATGTCCAGTTAAGAATGTAGAAAATCTTCAAAGAGAAATAAATCCAATAAATGTTGATCCATTTGCCTTCATTAGCATTTGTTTTTCTGATTCAATGGCACAATAGGCTGTTTGCCCAATTTGATGAAGTCGTGGCAAAGTTTTGAAGGATGGCTTTTGACAAAAACCATAAAGACTCCTTCTCGAATCCAGATTACAAGACTCAACTTCAGGAATAAATAAACGAAGTCTTTAAATTTAATGACTTATTTGTTTATGAAATTCGTAAGGAGATCAAATTATTTCTTGGCATTTTTTAATAATGCCTTTGAAGTTCATCAATTACATAGTCAACATGTTACTAACATTGCTTAAATAGACTCTTCGACAGAGCAAGATTAGAACAAATTAATTCAAGCTCGGGAGGGATTTCAAAAGGCCAAAGAGAACCTCATGCTAATCTAAGAACCAATCAAAATAACTAAGAAATCTGAAGAAGAGTTGGTCAAGAAAGAAGAAGATCTCTTGGCAAGACTCAAGCCTATTCAAGATGAAATTCGCTCTGTCCGTCTTAAGCGTGCAGAGCTTCGATCTAGTAAAGAAACTAATGAGATAAATAAAGACTTCCTTTATTCTTTTGCTAAAGAAATAGTGCAAAAGTTGAAGGGTTTTCTCAAGAAGCGAAGGTAACTCGAGTTTGCTCAAAAGGAGTCGATGAATGCCTTATCCACATAGATCGAAGCCTTCAATGAATTGAAGCAGAGTCATTTTATTCGATCTGCTAAATCTTCATCTGTTATGGATTCTTGAACAATATTTTTATAATTCATGTAATCTCCTTTCAAAAAAATTGCACTTTAAGTTTCTACTCTATGTTAATGTTTATTTCAATTATTGTTGGTCTATATGTTTTTAAGTATTATCCATTTAACGAGCCAATATAACTGTTTGTATAGATTCCATATGATGATTGGTCAACTTCCACCATTTCAAGTTTTCCATCTTCATTCCTAAAGAAAAGCTTATGATAAATCATTGATGGAACTGCTTTTACCCCATGTATCCACTCTCTCCCCAACAACATGTTAAAGTTGACTTGCAAGGAAATCACTAAGAACATTGTAGGTCTTCTCTTGCTACCCACAGAAACGTCCAAACAGATAACCCCTTTAGAATTTGAAGGCTTCCTATAGAAATCTGATACCATCATGTTGTAAGGTATCAAGTCTTCATTTCTACCAAACCTTTGTAACAGATATTGGTAAGATGTGTTGAACAAGTGGCCTCAATAACTTAAGAGGGGGGGTGAATTAAGTCTTAAAAATTATGGACTAACAAGTTTTAATCCCCTTTTAAATGATATGTTATTAGATTTAGAATGTAGAAGAAGAAGCAGCAATCAATTTAACAATGTTCTTTAAATGTTCAAGACAAAGTAAATCATAATAAAAATAAACGAGTTAAGGGAAGAGAGAATTGCAAACTTGATTTATACCGATTCGGCCACTTCTTGTGCCTGCGTCCAGTCCTCAAGTAACCCACTTGAGATTTTCCACTATCCTTGTAAATCCTTTACAATCTTTGAACACACCTTGGAATCCCTTACCCTTGTGTTTGAGTTTCTCACACGCCATGAGACAAACAATTTCTTGATTACAACTGAGTTTTATAAGATGAACAAAATGATTCCTTTCTTTAAGAGCAGGTGATACAACTTGAAGTTCCTAGAAGAATTCTCAATAATTTGCTAGAGTTTGGCCAAAGATGTTAAGAGAGGTTTTGAAAGTTAAGTTCTTTGAGAATTCACTTATTTTCAAAGTAAGGACACATATAAATAGGCCCATTGTGCCTGTTCAAAACAGTTTGAAGAGATGTGTCTTTTCAAAAAAAATTCTTAAACTTTTTTGCTAGTAATTGGTTACATGACTCTGGTAATCGATTACACAGTCATATCTTTGAAGGGTTGTGACTTTTCAATAGTTTTTCTGAAATCTCTTCGCTAGTAATCGATTACATGAATTTTGTAATCGATTACACAAATCAAAATTCAAATAATTTTGTGTCATAGGTTCATCAGTTCAAAATTTTCAGTATGCCATTTTCACAAACTCTCTGATAATCGATTACCAGTTCAAAAAGAGATTTCTGAACTGTTTTAACTTTAATAAAAGAATTTTGACAGTAAAGATTTTAAGGCCAAACTATGGCAATCAAATTGAGATTCTTTTAACAAATTTACTAGGTCTTTATCTTTGATTTTCTTGATCTTGTTCTTTGAATTGATTCAATCCGTGCTCATCAAGTAAACTTTTGGCATCATCAAAACCTACATGATATACATTCACATTCTTCCCCTTTTTGATGATGACAACCATCTTTAGGTCAGGAGTAAAGAGAGAAATAATAATATCCATTTGTGTCATTCACTCCCCCTTGATTTTTCAGTGATTACTTATATGAAAAAGTTTAATATTTGATGAAAAAATTATATATAAAAACTTTTTCAATACTTTGGACAAAAAAATGGATAATGAGTCTTTTATAATTCTTCTTACCATCTACCTCATCTATCTCTCCCTTTAGCAACATCAAAAACAAATTAAGAGCAAAGAGAAGAAAATCATACATCGATTATAATAAGTAAGATATTATCGTTCAGAGTACCATCCAAGCAGAATAATAGTAAACAATAAGTCTGAAAGTCTAAAGTACTAAATATCCTAATGTAACTTAAACAAGTTTGAAAGTTTAATAATTATTATAACTAATTGTAATGCTAAGGATCGGTTGGAGGATCAAAGCAACAACAGATAAATCCCATGTCATCCTCAAGATGAGTGATGCGAGAATCCATGGAATCAAACCTTTCACCAAAAAAAGCGTGAAGATCCCGAATCTCATTGAGAACATTATTCAGTAAAGCAGAGGAGGGATCCCTAGGTGGTGGAGATGGAGTGCGTTTGTAGGGAGAATTTGCCTGGTAATCCTGTTTGCGAACCCATTGTCCATCAAGATCTTTTATAACCCAAAGAAGAAATTGCAGCGGCTCCTATTATAAATGAACGCTTAACCTTGATAGATGGTTCATTAGTAAGAGGGACTTTGAAGTGCTTCAAAAATAGAGTAATCAGATGGGGATATGGTAGAGGGGCATTTACACGTAATGCCTTGTGCATACGGTAATGAACAAGATGTGCCCAGTCAATTTGGCATCCAGTTTGCAGTGCCCACATCAAAATTAAGTCTTCCTTAGTGGCTTGAGCAAGGTTAGTAGAACGAGGAAGCAACACACAATAGAGAATATAATGCATGATACAACATTCAAAAGTAAAGGATCCAACAAGTAAGTGACCAGATGTATCAGCATTTGCAACATAAACCATTTTACAAGCATCAAGACTAGAATAAATTGGTTTCCAATCATCGACTAAAGTTCCTTCAAAAGGCACGCCTTGATTGCTCAGTTTGGTTAGGGAGTAAAACAAGGATTGATCAACAACAATTGGTATTTTGTTCACTTCAGAAAATATCACTCCTTCATGAATTTCCAATTTGTTATAAAACACTCGAACCAATTCAGGGTAATAGGGCAATTTCTTAGTCATGAAATCCACTAGTTCAGAATTTTGAAACACTTGATAGCAATCAAAGTTTTCTCCCTCAAAGAATTCAGAGTCAAGGTATTTAGGGTCAATAATATCCCTATTTGAAAATTATGAGTAATACCTCTCACATTGGACATCAGTGGAAAATAGAGTGAGAGAGCGCGGTAAGGAAAGAGATGGATTGGGTGGTGCTGGAGGGTCAGTGAAAGGACTGTGGTGGTGGTGGCCAGCAGTAGTGGTGGAGGATGATGAGCCCTTGTGCCTCTTTGACAATTCTGCCATTTGGTGAAGTTTCTAAAAATTTCAATCGGTGGGTTTTGTAGAGGATTCGAAGAGAAGAATTTCGCACTTTGTTTGAAGCGATTTGGTGAAGAAATGAAAAAGATATGAGGATTTGATGTTTTTAGGGTGTGGGGCACCGTTAGAGAGATGGGAGATGAGTGTTTTGATCTTAGAGAGAGAGAGAGAGAAAAGTCGTATTGAAAAACAGGGATGACTGGTAATCGATTACATACCATTCTAATCGATTACAAGCATTTTAATGTAACTGCCTAGTTGTCTGGTAATCAATTACAGATCTATTGTAATCGATTACATGCTTATGAAATAACAGACTAACCCTCTGGTAATCGATTACAACCTTATGTTTCAATCGTAATTGATTACGAACCTATGGTAATCGATTACACCATTATTGTTCCTTGGTAATCGATTACAAACTTAATGTAATCGATTACATGCCCTCAAGTCATTAAATATATAAAGAGGAAAATATTATATATTATTTTATGGGCTAGGAATCTAAGTTAGATTGGTCAATAATCCCTAATTATCCTCTAAGGGTAAAGAAACCTTCTTTGGGTAGAGGTTTTGTAAAGATATCGGCCAAATGATTTTTTGTTTCAACAAACTCTAGTACACACTCACCCTTTTGAACATGATCTCTAAGGAAGTAATGCCTAATTTCAATGTGTTTTGTTCTAGAGTGCAAAATAGGATTTTTGGGTAGGTTGATTGCACTCGTATTGTCACAACGAATAGGAATGTGATCAGGCATTAAACCATAATTAGAGAGTTGTTGTCTCATCCATAGGATTTGTGCACAACAACTTCCAACAGAAATACATTCGGCTTCTGCATTCTATCGGTTTTACATCCAAAAAAGTTAGAATCAGAGTATCCTACTAAGTTATAAGAAGAATTCTTAGGATACCATAAGCCTAGATTTATAGTGCCTAGTAAATATCTCATTATTCTTTTGACGATACTTAAGTGAGATTCTTTGGGATTGACTTGATATCTAGCACACATGCAAACACTAAACATAATATCTAGTCTACTTGCTGATAAATAAAGAAGATATTCGATCATACCTCTATATTTTTATATATCTACTGATTGACCAACTTCATCTTTATCCAAGTAACAAGCAGTGCTCAAAGGGGTGGCCATTTATTTAGCATTTTCCATTCCAAACCTCTTAAGCAATTCTTTGCAATATTTTGCTTGACTAATAAAGATTCCATTTTTGGTTTGTTTTATTTGTAGTCCAAGAAAGAAATTCAACTCGCCCATCATGGACATTTTAAATTCACTTTGCATATCATTAAAGAATTCTTTGCACAAGGAATCATTAGTAGCTCCAAAGATTATATCATCTACATATATTTGAACTAGGAGAATATCATGCATTTTTCTTTTAATGAAAAGTGTGGTATCAACCTTTCCTCTTGTAAAGCCCTTTTCTAAAAGAAATTTGCTCAGTCATTCATACCAAGCCCTAAGGGCTTGTTTTAAACCATATAGAGCCTTCTTCAGTTTAAAAACATGATCAGGCAAATCTGAATTTTCAAATCCAGGGGGTTGATCAACATACACTTCTTGAATAAATCCATTTAAAAATGAACTTTTAACATCCATTTGATAAAGTTTAAAATCCATTATTGATGCAAAGGCAAGTAACATTCTAATAGCTTCTAGTCTAGCTACAGGAGCATAAGTTTCTTCATAATTTATTCCTTCATCTTGGTTATATCCTTTAGCCACTAATCTAGCCTTATTTCTAATGACTATTCCATGTTCATCCAATTTATTTCTAAATACCCATTTAGTTCCAATAATTGGATGATCATTAGGTCTATCAACTAATTTACATACTTGATTTCTTTCAAATTGATTTAATTCTTCTTGCATAGCAATAATCCAATGCTCATCGATTATGACTTCATTTATGTTTTTAGGTTCAATTAAAGAGACAAAAGCCATGTTATTGCATGCATCTTTAAGAGAGTCTCGAGTTGTTACCCCTTTTGAGATTTCACCTATGATATTATCAATAGGGTGATACCTTGAAGTTCTCCACTCCCTTGGAAGATCCACGTTTATTTTATTTTATTTTCTTTGGATTGAGAATCTCTACTATTTCCATTTTCTTTGTCTTTGTGGACTTCTTCATGAATATGCGTATCTTCTAAAGTATTTGTAATATCACCAAGTATATCCTTTCTTGGTCTAATAGAGTTAGTCTTATCAGAAGCAACATGAATTGATTCTTCAATAGTCATAGTTCTTTTATTATATATTCTAAAAGCTTTACTATTCAAAGAATAACCAAGAAATATACCTTCATCTGACTTTGCATCAAACTTGCCCAAGTTGTCTTTTCCATTATTTAACACAAAGCATTTACATCCAAAAATATGAAGATGGGAAATATTTGGTTTTCTCCCCTTATATAGTTCATATGGTGCTTTCTTTAAAATAGGTCTAATTAATGCTCTATTCATTATATAACATGCAGTATTAATAGCCTCGGCCCAAAAGTATTTAGGAAGATTTGTAGCATTAAGAATGGTTCTTGCTAATTCTTCTAATGATCTATTTTTCCTTTCAACTACTCCATTTTTTTGAGGGGTTCTAGGTACAGAAAAATTATGTTCTATCCCATTTTCATCACAAAATAATTCAAAGTCTTTTTTCTCAAATTCCCCTCCATGATCACTTCTAATGGATGCAATGTTGAGATGTTTCTTATAAAAATAAATGAGACAAGGGAAGAGAGAATAGCAAACTCGATTTATACTAGTTCGGTCACTTCCCGTGCTGATGCAATCCTCCCAAAGAGGGGACCCATAACCAGAGCCATGGCTAAGAGACTCTAAGAAGATAGGGTTAGAGATGCATGAAGGGCCCTAGGGTTCTTATGAGCCTTAAGGTAAATTTTGGGCCCATGAGCTAAGTATGAGCCCACTTATCTTTGTACATATTATATTAGGGTATCATTATTTTTGGGCCTTGTATTTAGGGCTCCATAGTGTAGGGAGGGTACCCTGGTAATGTATGATTTTTCAACCCTTGTATTTTAGGACACATAGACTAGTTTTTGTATTAGGGTAATTTTGTAATTTCACATGCATTAAGTGCACTATAGGATGTGTGTGTTGGAGAGAAATTTAATTGAATTGGGAGAAGCCCAATCCAATTAAATTTTGGATCATCATAAGGGGGAGGTGAGCATTTGCTTGCTGCACCCTATTGCCACATCATATAGTCACACTTTGTGCATGTCCTTCATGCTTTACATGCCTCATGACACCTAAGCGCACTTAGTGGAGAATCGTGGACTTGATCTTGGATTAGTCGGCTGAACCATAGCTAAAATTCACTAATCATAATTAGTAAAAATTTGGCTCCACAAATTCAAATTCAAATTTGAGGGAAATTTGAATAAAATTCAAATTTGAGGGAAATTGTTCAAATTTCCCTCCAATTTTGTGTGACACTTAGGCTATAAATAGAGGCTTTGTGTGTGCATTTTTTGGAACTTTGATCATTTTAGAATTACACTTCAAAGTTCATACCTCAATTGAGGCATAAAATTTCGTGCTCTTTCTCTCCTTCTCCCTCTACTCATCTTCTCCTACCTTCAAGCTCTTATCCATGGCTTCCTGTGGTAATGAACTCATTCTTGACTCATCTTCTCTTTGAAGTTGTGTATCTAATAACCTTTCCTCCTTCTCCATTATGCTGCCATTGATCCTCAAGAAGCAAAGGACTCCAGTGATGAAGAAGATCCAAGGCCTACAAGCTCCACATAGAGCTACATCATGTGGTATCAAGAGCATCTTCATCTAGGTGATATTCTTTTGCTTCCTCTATCTTTTTGTTCGGTCAATTCACTTCAATTCCTTGTTCTTCATCTTCTTCTCCATGTATCTCCTCCATTGTCTTGTGGTTTGTTGTTGTTTATAGTAGATTAAAAAATGATTAAATCTTAGATCTACACTTGTTCTTGCATTTCTATGGTTCAAATTTTATAGATCTACTCTTGAATCATGTTTTTGTGTTGATTTTAGGTTTTATCATTTTTCAGTCATAATATTCTTGTGTTGAACCTTTAGATCTCAATTTTCTTGCAAAATATTGATTAGAAAAGAAAACACAAAAATCTAAGTGTAAATCACTTCATTCATGTTGTCTTAGAGTTATGTTTAGTCATAATAATTGTCACATTATGTTCTAAGTTTGTATTCAATTTTGATTTTTTTGATTGAATTCTAGATACATTTGTTCATGTACTCTTGCAATTCTTAGCCTATCATTTGAATTATGAGTCTAATTCATGCATGTTATTTAGTTCATAACATGTTCTAAATCAATTCCTAGAAGTAGTCTTGTTGTTGAACTCTTTTTTTTTCTTTCTAAATTTCCTATATGATGCCTATGAAGAAATTGAGTCGTGGTGTTGAGTTGTGGCTGGATTTGTGAATCAAAATAAGTCTTAAGCTCTTTTGAATTGTGTTATTCAAGACAATTGAGCATAAGCAACATAAACATTACTCTTGATTTCTAGGTTGAAATTCTAGTTGTTGTCAGTTTTGGCACACTGTCTTCTTAACTCCACCATGACTTGAATACTTTGAGTTTTGAGCTGAAATTTTAACTGGATAAAATAGACATCTAGACAAAAACAATGGAAAATGAATGAAAAAAAGAAAAAGAAATGATCAAGAAAAGGTGATAAAGATTAACATCAAAATTCACGTCCAGAACAACAACAAAAAAATGTGTATGCTTGATTTGCTTGAAAATAGTTCATTATTTTGAGTTGTATTACAAGTCTATTTGTCTCCCTTGAGTTGTTCATCTTTTAGATATGTTGCTAAATTGACATAACTAGAATTTTTCTTTGAGTCTTGTTTTTAATTTGTCAATCTAATCTAGTGCCATTCTAGGACTTCCTTTGTGTTCCACCTTGTCTTGTGGTGCTTTCCTTTTGCTTTATTTTTTTCTTGAATCTCATTGAATTAATGTCACGTTAAATTTCCTTTTGGTTTAGCTTTCATTTCATCTTTTGGTTTCTTGCTTGTCTTCTTTTTTTTTTTTTGTGTTTAAGTGTTGCCTCAATAAGGATTGGAAGAGGAAATTGATGCGTTGCTTGAAGGAATATTTTTGAGTCTTAGAGGTTAACCATCCTAGGAGCACCATTGGATTTGAAGCAACCAAAAGCCTCACCAAATTTTGAGTGAAACACTTGAGAAAACAAACAAGCATTGAAGACAAATTTGAAGACCTTAATTGCTTTGTTAAATTTGTTGTAATAGAAAAATTGAGTGCTGATTTTTTTTTTCTATTGCAATTCCTTGTATTTAGACATTCTTCAGGGGTGTATTGGGAGTCTCCAAGAGACCACCCAAACCTCTATT
The DNA here is from genome assembly GCF_000004515.6 of Glycine max. Taxonomy (NCBI): domain Eukaryota; kingdom Viridiplantae; phylum Streptophyta; class Magnoliopsida; order Fabales; family Fabaceae; genus Glycine; species Glycine max. The sequence goes on from NC_038245.2 coordinate 10,967,215, forward strand.
TGTGTGTAATAGCTTAGTGTAAACCGTGTAGACTAAGTGAAGAGCTAGTTGGGACCTTCAAAGGGTCATCCAAGCCTTCATATAGGAAACCGTCTAGCTTGCTTTAAATTTTCTTTACCTTCCATTGTCAAACCGCATAGATAGATTGCCTTTTACCAATTAGTTTTTACCTTATCTTTCACACCTCTTTTAGTGTTTATTTTGGCTAGTTTCAACCATAGTTTCTTTTACCTTTTGTTTTCAAACCCCCAACAACAAAGAACCACAACTTAGGAACCAACATAAGTCTTCATTCTTCATCTAGTGTTAATGGTGAGGGTTCTACTCCTAAAGACCCCTTGTATAAGATATTAGATGAGTTGAGATCCCTTAAATTGTGGAAAGAAAAACAAGAAAGAAAAGAAAAAGGAAAAAAAAAGAGTAGAAGAAATAAGTCAAGATGAAAGAGAGAAAATAAGAGAGGAAGAAAGAAGAAAAATAATGAAAGAAATGAAAATAGAAAAACGTGCCTCCTATAGTAGTCATGGCTCTTGCAAGAGTTTAAGTGAAGAACTTAGCGACTATTATAAAGGGTGCCATAGGTCACATACTAAACATCACTCCCAAAGAAGAGCAAAGGATAGAAGGCCTCAAGAGGTTAACATTAGCCTCCTATATTTCCATGGAAAAGATAATGTTGAGGCCAACCTAGATTGGGAAATGAAGGTTGAAAAACTCTTTTCTTGCCATCATATTAGTGAAAGGAGAAAAGTTCCATTGGCTACCCTTAGCTTTCAAGGGTATGCCCTCTATTGGTGGACTTTCCTTGTTAGGGAATGAAGGATTCATGGGGATCCTCCATTAGAGTATTGGAATGATTTTAAGAGTGCTCTTAGGAAGAGGCACATTCCCTCCTACTATGAAAGGGAGCTTATGGACAAGCTCCAGAGTCTTAGACAAGGGAGTATGAGTGTTGAAGAATATAGACAACAAATGGAACTACTCCTTTTAAGAGCTGGACTTAGGGAGGAGGAAAGAACAAGCATAGCTAGGTTCCTTAGTGGGCTTAATATGGAAGTCAAGGACAAGGTTGAACTCCTTCCATATAGGGACCTAGATGAGCTAGTCCAACTTTGTATAAGAGTGGAGCAACAACTTAAAAGAAAGCCTTCTTCCTAATCTTATTATGGCTTTCACTCTTATCCAAGGAAGGACCAAGCCCAAGGAATTTTGGGGGCTGCACCTTCAAAACCCAAGAAAGATAAGGGTAAGACCATAGAGAAATCCATCCCTAAGGCTAGTTCGCAAGCAAGGACTAGCAACATTAAATGCTTTAAATGTCTTGGGAGAGGTCATATTGCCTCTCAATGCCCCATAAAGAAAACCATGATTATAAGGGGTCAAGACATTAATAGTATTCAAGAGGAGACTACTTCTTTCCCTTTCTTTAGTGGAAGTAAAGATGAAGTAAGGGGTGAAGAGTCTAGTAAAGAAGTCTACCCCCATGAAGAAGGTGACCTCCTAATGGTTAGAATGCTCCTTGGAGGCCAATCTTGTGATCTATCTCAATCCCAAAGAGATAACATCTTTCATACAAGATGCAAAATTATAGATAAAACTTGTTCTCTCATTGTGGATAATGGATCTTGTTGCAATTGTTGTAGCACAAGATTAGTTTCCAAGTTGAACCTCACTATCATTCCCCACCCAAAACCTTATAAACTTCAATGGCTCAATGAGCAAGGGGAAATGATAGTTAACCAACAAGTGAAGGTACCTTTCTCCATTGGGACATATAAGGATGGATTTAATTGTGATATAGTTCCCATGGAGGCAGGGCATATTGTTTTAGGAAAGTCATGGCAATATGATAGGAAGATCATTTACAATGGCCTAACTAATGAGATTACCCTCACCCATCTTGGCATTAAATTTGTGTTGCATCCTCAAACACCTTCACAGGTAGCTAAAGATCAACTTACAATAAAAGACAAGAGGGATGAGGAAAAGTTAGAAAAACAAAAGGAAAAAAAGGATAGTAAGGCTTTAGCTCCAAAAGTCAAGGAGAAGGAAAAAGAGGGAAGGTTTTCCTCTAAGAAAGTTGTAAAAAAGGAGAGTCATTTTGCTACAAAAGGAGATATTAAGAGAGATCTTCTTCTCAAGCAATCTTTCTACCTTCTCCTTTCAAGGGAGACTTCCCTTAGCACTGCCACAATTCCACCACTTGAGACCATTCCCCTAAAGGTCCAAGAACTCTTACGGGAATTTGGTGATGCATTTCCCAAAGAGATACCCCTTGGGTTACCTCATCTTAGGGGAATAAAACACCAAATAAACTTAGTCTCAGGAACAAGCCTTCCCAATAGGCCAACTTATAGGACTAATCCTCAAGAGACAAAGGAGATTGAATCCCAAGTTAAGGAATTGTTGGAGAAGGGTTGGGTCTAAGAGAGCCTTAGTCTTTATGATATGCCTATGTTGTTGGTGCCAAAGAAGGATGGTAAGTGGAGAATGTGTACAGATTATAGGACTATCAACAACATAATTGTGAAGTATATGCACCCCATTCCTAGGCTTGATGATATGCTTGATGAGTTGCATGGTGAAAATATATTTTCCAAAATTGATCTTAAAAGTGGTTATCACCAAATAAGGATGAGAGAAGGTGATAAATGGAAAACCACTTTCAAGACCAAGTTTGGGTTGTATGAGTGGCTAGTGATGCCTTTTGGGCTCACTAATGCACCAAGCACCTTCATGAGGCTAATGAATCATGTCTTAAGGGAGTTCATAGGTAGGTTTGTAGTTGTTTATTTCGATATCTTCGTCTATAGTAGGGACCTAGATGATCACTTAGGGCATCTAAGGCAAGTTCTTTTAGTTCTTAAGAAACACACTATCTTTTCTAATATAGATAAATGTCCCTTTTGTGTCGATAGTGTAGTCTTCTTAGGTTTTGTGGTTAGCAAAAATGGGGTCCATGTGGACCCTGAGAAAATCAAGGCCATCCAAGAGTGGCCCACCCCAAAAAGTGTAGGAGATATTAGGAGCTTCCATGGGTTGGCAAGTTTCTATAGAAAGTTTGTTCCTAATTTCTTTACACTTGCTTCGTCATTCGATGAGTTGAAGAAGAATGTGGCATTCACATGGGGTGAGAGACAAGAGCAATACTTTGGTTTGCTCAAAGAAAATCTCACCAAGGCATCCGTTCTAGCTCTCCTTGACTTTTCTAAAACTTTTAAGCTAGAGTGTGATGCCTCTGGTGTAGGTGTGGGACCTGTGTTGTTGCAAGGTGGGCACCCTGTTGCTTACTTTAGTGAGAAACTTCATGGTGCCACTCTCAACTACCCCACATATGGTAAGGAGCTTTATGCCTTAGTTAGAGCCCTCCAAACTTGGGAACATTACCTTGTTTCCAAGGAGTTTGTTATTCATAGTGATCATGAATCACTTAAGTACATTAGAGGGCAATGCAAGTTAAACAAGAGGCATGCAAAATGGGTAGAGTTCCTAGAGAAATTTCCATATGTTATCAAATACAAAAAGGGAAAGACCAACGTAGTTGCAAATGCTCTTTCTAGGAGAGACACATTGTTTTCTTCCCTTGGAGCTCAAATTTTAGGATTTGATAACATAAGGAAATTGTATGTTTCTGATGAGTATTTTTCTCCCATTTATGCTAGTTGTAGGCACAAGGCCACCCAAGATGGATTCTACATTGCTAAGGGGTGTTTGTTCAAGGAAGGAAGGCTTTGTATACCCCAAGGATCCATTAGAAAGTTGTTGGTCAAAGAGAGCCATGAGGGTGGGCTAATAAGGCATTTTGGAATTGATAAAACTCTTGTCTTCCTCAAGGAAAAATTCTTTTGGCCCCATATTAAAAATGATGTCCATAGGTATTGCACTAGATGTGTGGCTTGTTTACAAGCCAAGTCTAGGGTGATGCCTCATGGGCTATACACACCCTTATCCATTCCATCTACACCTTGGGTAGATATAAGTATGGACTTTGTCCTTGGAATTCCTAGGACCCAAAGGGGTGTAGACTCTATCTTTGTGGTGGTGGATAGGTTTAGCAAGATGACACATTTCATACCATGCCACAAGGTAGATGATGCTAGTCAAATCTCAAGACTTTTTTTTAGGGAAGTTATGAGGCTTCATGGTTTGCCTAAGACTATTATGTTTGATAGAGATGCTAAGTTCCTTAGCCATTTTTGGAAAACTTTAAGGGCTAAGCTAAGAACTAAGCTCCTTTTGGAGTTAGCCTATAATAGGGGGGTTCATAGAACTACCAGGTAGTCACCTTTTGAGGTTGTCTATGGGTTCAATCCTCTCACACCTTTGGACCTAATTCCCCTTCCACTTAACACTTATTTTATACATAAAGAAGGGGTATCTAGGTCAGAGCTTGTGAAGAAATTACATGAGAGGGTTAGGAACCAAATAGAGAACCAAATAAAGGTGCAAGCAGCTAAAGGCAATAGAGGAAGGAAGGAGTTGGTGCTTAATAAAGGGGATTGGCTTTGGCTCCATCATAGGAAGGATAGATTTCCTACTAAGAGAAAGTCCAAACTTAGCCCCAGAGATGATGGCCCTTTTCAGGTCTTCGAGAGGATCAACAACAATGCTTATAGGCTAGACCTCCCAAAGGAGTATGGAGTTAGCAACACCTTTAACATTACTAATTTGGTTCCTTTTGCAAGTGTAGCTGATTCGCATGATGAGGGGTCTATAGATTTGAGGATAAATCCTCTTCAAGAGGGAGGGGATGATGCAATTCTCCCAAGGAGGGGACCCATTCCTAGAGCCATGGCTAAGAGACTCCAAGAAGATTGGGCCAGAGATGCAGGAGAAGGCCCTAGGGTTCTCATGAGCCTTAGGGTAGATTTTGGGCCCATGGGCTAAGTATGAGCCCACTTATCTTTGTACATATTAGATTAGGGTTTAATTATTTTTGGGCCTTGTATTTAGGGTTCCATAGTGTAGGGAGGGTACCTTAGTAATGTCGGATTTTTCAACCCTTGTATTTTAGGGCACCTAGACTAGTTTTTGTATTAGGAGTAGTTTTGTAATTTAACATGCATTAAGTGCACTATAGGATGTGTGTGTGTTGGAGAGAAATTTAATTGAATTGGGAGAAGCCCAATCCAATTAAATTTTGGACCATCCTAAGGGGGAGGTAAGCATTTGCTTGCTACACCCCATTGCCACATCATATAATCACACTTTGTGCATGTCCTTCATGTTTTACATGCCTCATGACACCTAAACACGCTTAGTGGAGAATCTTGGACTTGATCTTGGATTAGTGGGTTGAACCATAGCTAAAATTCACTAATCATAATTAGTGAAATTTTTGCTCCAAATTTGGCTCCTCAAATTCAAATTCAAATTCAAGTGAAATTTTTTCCCTCCAATTTTTGTGACACTTAGGCTATAAATAGAGGCCTTGTGTTTGCATTTTTTGGAACTTGGATCATTTGAGAATTACACTTCAAAGTTCAGAGCTCATTTGAGGCATAAAATTTCGTGCTCCTTCTCTCTTTTTCCCTCCACTCATCTGCTCCTACCTTCAAGCTCTTATCCATGGCTTCCAATGGTGGTGAGCTTGTTCTTGACTCATCTTCTCTTTGAAGTGGTGTCTCCAATCACCTTTCCTTCTTCTCAATTCTGCTGCTTTTGATCTTCAAGAAGCAAAGGACTCCATTGATGAAGAAGATCCAAGGCCTACAAGCTCCACATAGAGCTACATCACGTGCCTACGTCTAGTCCTAAAGTAACCCACTTGAGATTTTCCACTATCCTTTACAATCTTTGAACACACCTTGGGATCCCTCACCCTTGTGTTCGAGTTTCTCACATGCCAAGAGACAAACAATCTCTTGATTACAACTGAGTTTTATAAGATGAACAAAATGATTTCTCTCATTTAGAGTAGATGATACAACTTAAAGTTCCTAGAAGAATTCTCAATAATTTGCAAGAGTTTGGCCAAAGATGTTTGTTAGTGCTTAGCTCTACTGAGTGTTTAAAAGATTGGCTAAGATTTTGTTAAAACATAAGCACTTAGACAATGAAGGAAAGCTGGAGTTGCTGCACATGATGTCCAACGTTATGTCAAAGAATAAGATCGGGCTGCACAATGCACAAGGCAAGATGAAATATCAAATGAAGAATTGAAGCTGCAGGATTCACGATGTCGGATACAATGTCCAGGACATCCTGCCTGAAAATACTGGAATTGCTAAAAGCATTGAAGCTGCAGGATCCACGATGTCGGATACAATGTCCAGGACATCCTGCCCGAAAATACTGGAGTTGCTAAAAGCATTGAAGCTGCAGGATCCACGATGTCGGATACGATGTCCAGGACATCTGGCCCGAAAATACTGGACATATAAATCTGTTATATCTTTAACAGATTATTGTGCAGTTAGCAAGAGATAAGATGATCTATCTTTAGGAACGAATTAAAAGATAATTAAAGTTCGAATTACAAACTAGAAGAGTTCGTTCAGGGATTAAAGATTAAAGATTAAAGATAAAAACTAAAAGATCAAACTGTATCTTTTAGATCTTTAAGTGCAGATTTTCAGGAAAATGATAGATCTCATCCAGCACAAGAAGTTGCAGCCCAGAAACGCACACTGCTATATAAACATGAAGGCTGCACGAGTTCTGTACCAAGTCCGGGATTGAAGAGTTATTTTGTGAGTTTTGGGACTTGAGTGTTTTGTGAGCCACCTTGATGGTACCCTAACATCAAGTGTTGGACCTGAGTGTGTAGAGTTGATCTCTTGTGTGTAGAGTTGATCTCTTGTGTGTAGAGTTGATCTCTAGTGTGTAGAGTTGATCTCTTTTGTTCAGAGAGCAATCTCTGGTGTGTTTTTGATTTGATTGTAAACACAGGAGTGTGATTGAGAGGGAGTGAGAGGGGTTCTCATATCTAAGAGTGGCTCTTAGGTAGAGGTCGCACGGGTAGTGGTTAGGTGAGAAGGTTGTAAACAGTGGCTGTTAGACCTTGAACTAACACTATTTTAGTGGATTTCCTCCCTGGCTTGGTAGCCCCCAGATGTAGGTGAGGTTGCACCGAACTGGGTTAACAATTCTCTTGTGTTATTTACTTGTTTAATCTGTTCATACTCCCAAATATAATCTGCATGCTCTGAAGCGTGATGTCGTGACATCCGGTACGACATCTGTCATCGGTATCAGAATTTCAATTGGTATCAGAGCAGGCACTCGAAATCACTGAGTGAGATCTAGGGAGATAAATTCTGATGAACATGGAGAAAGAAGGAGGACCAGTGAACAGACCGCCAAATCTGGATGGAACCAACTATGAATACTGGAAAGCAAGGATGGTGGCCTTCCTCAAATCACTGGATAGCAGAACCTGGAAAGCTGTCATCAAAGGCTGGGAACATCCCAAGATGCTGGACACAGAAGGAAAGCCCACTGATGAATTGAAGCCAGAAGAAGACTGGACAAAAGAAGAAGACGAATTGGCACTTGGAAACTCCAAAGCTTTGAATGCTCTATTCAATGGAGTTGACAAGAATATCTTCAGACTTATCAACACATGCACAGTGGCCAAGGATGCATGGGAGATCCTGAAAACCACTCATGAAGGAACCTCCAAAGTGAAGATGTCCAGATTGCAACTATTGGCTACAAAATTCGAAAATCTGAAGATGAAGGAGGAAGAGTGTATTCATGACTTCCACATGAACATTCTTGAAATTGCCAATGCTTGCACTGCTTTGGGAGAAAGAATGACAGATGAAAAGCTGGTGAGAAAGATCCTCAGATCTTTGCCTAAGAGATTTGACATGAAAGTCACTGCAATAGAGGAGGCCCAAGACATTTGCAACATGAGAGTAGATGAACTCATTGGTTCCCTTCAAACCTTTGAGCTAGGACTCTCGGATAGGGCTGAAAAGAAGAGCAAGAACTTGGCGTTCGTGTCCAATGATGAAGGAGAAGAAGATGAGTATGACCTGGATACTGATGAAGGTCTGACTAATGCAGTTGTGCTCCTTGGAAAACAGTTCAACAAAGTGCTGAACAGAATGGACAGGAGGCAGAAACCACATGTCCAGAACATCCCTTTCGACATCAGGAAAGGTAGTGAATACCAGAAAAGGTCAGATGAAAAGCCCAGTCACAGCAAAGGAGTTCAATGCCATGGGTGTGAAGGCTATGGACACATCAAAGCTGAATGTCCCACTCATCTCAAGAAGCAGAGGAAAGGACTTTCTGTATGTCGGTCTGATGATACAGAGAGTGAACAAGAAAGTGATTCTGACAGAGATGTGAATGCACTCACTGGGAGATTTGAATCTGCTGAAGATTCAAGTGATACAGATAGTGAAATCACTTTTGATGAGCTTGCCATATCCTATAGAGAACTATGCATCAAAAGTGAGAAGATTCTTCAGCAAGAAGCACAACTAAAGAAGGTCATTGCAAATCTGGAGGCTGAGAAGGAGGCACATGAAGAAGAAATCTCTGAGCTTAAAGGAGAAGTTGGTTTTCTGAACTCTAAACTGGAAAACATGACAAAATCAATAAAGATGCTGAATAAAGGCTCAGATATGCTTGATGAGGTGCTACAGCTTGGGAAGAATGTTGGAAACCAGAGAGGACTTGGGTCTAACCATAAATCTGCTGGCAGAATAACCATGACAGAATTTGTTCCTGCCAAAAACAGCACTGGAGCCACGATGTCACAACATCGGTCTCGACATCATGGAACGCAGCAGAAAAAGAGCAAAAGAAAAAAGTGGAGGTGTCACTACTGTGGCAAGTATGGTCACATAAAGCCCTTTTGCTATCATTTACGTGGCCATCCACATCATGGAACTCAAGGTCGCAGCAGTGGAAGGAAGATGGTGTGGGTTCCAAAACACAAGACTGTTAGTCTTGTTGTTCATACTTCACTTAGAGCATCAGCTAAGGAAGATTGGTACCTAGATAGCGGCTGTTCCAGACACATGACAGGAGTTAAAGAATTCCTGGTGAACCTTGAACCTTGCTCCACTAGCTATGTGACATTTGGAGATGGCTCTAAAGGAAAGATCATTGGAATGGGAAAGCTAGTCCATGATGGACTTCCTAGTCTGAACAGAGTACTGCTGGTGAAGGGACTGACTGCAAACCTGATCAGCATCAGTCAGTTGTGTGATGAAGGATTCAATGTAAACTTCACAAAGTCAGAATGCTTGGTGACAAATGAGAAGAGTGAAGTTCTAATGAAGGGCAGCAGATCAAAGGACAACTGTTACCTATGGACACCTCAAGAAACCAGTTACTCCTCCACATGTTTATTCTCCAAAGAAGATGAAGTCAGAATATGGCATCAAAGATTTGGACATCTGCACTTAAGAGGCATGAAGAAAATCATTGACAAAGGTGCTGTTAGAGGCATTCCCAATCTGAAAATAGAAGAAGGCAGAATCTGTGGTGAATGTCAGATTGGAAAGCAAGTCAAGATGTCCCACCAGAAGCTTCAACATCAGACCACTTCCAGGGTGCTGGAACTACTTCACATGGACTTGATGGGGCCTATGCAAGTTGAAAGCCTTGGAGGAAAGAGGTATGCCTATGTTTTTGTGGATGATTTCTCCAGATTTACCTGGGTCAACTTTATCAGAGAGAAATCAGACACCTTTGAAGTATTCAAAGAGTTGAGTCTAAGACTTCAAAGGGAAAAAGACTGTGTCATCAAGAGAATCAGGAGTGACCATGGCAGAGAGTTTGAAAACAGCAAGTTTACTGAATTCTGCATATCTGAAGGCATCACTCATGAGTTCTCTGCAGCCATTACACCTCAACAGAATGGCATAGTTGAAAGGAAAAACAGGACTTTGCAAGAGGCTGCTAGGGTCATGCTTCATGCCAAAGAACTTCCCTATAATCTCTGGGCTGAAGCCATGAACACAGCATGCTACATCCACAACAGAGTCACACTGAGAAGAGGGACTCCAACCACACTGTATGAAATCTGGAAAGGGAGGAAGCCAACTGTCAAGCACTTCCACATCTTTGGAAGTCCATGTTACATTTTGGCAGATAGAGAGCAAAGGAGAAAGATGGATCCCAAGAGTGATGCAGGAATATTCCTGGGATACTCTACAAACAGCAGAGCATATAGAGTATTCAATTCCAGAACCAGAACTGTGATGGAATCCATCAATGTGGTTGTTGATCTAACTCCAGCAAGAAAGAAGGATGTCGAAGAAGATGTCAGAACATCGAGAGACAATGTAGCAGATACAGCTAAAAGTGCAGAAAATGCAGAAAACTCTGATTCTGCTACAGATGAACCAAACATCAACCAACCTGACAAGAAACCCTCCATTAGAATCCAGAAGATGCACCCCAAGGAGCTGATTATAGGAGATCCAAACAGAGGGGTCACTACAAGATCAAGGGAGATTGAGATTGTCTCCAATTCATGCTTTGTCTCCAAAATTGAGCCCAAGAATGTGAAAGAGGCACTGACTGATGAGTTCTGGATCAATGCTATGCAAGAAGAATTGGGGCAATTCAAAAGGAATGAAGTTTGGGAGCTAGTTCCTAGACCCGAGGGAACTAATGTAATTGGCACCAAGTGGATCTTCAAGAACAAAACCAATGAAGAAGGTGTTATAACCAGAAACAAGGCCAGACTTGTTGCTCAAGGCTACACTCAGATTGAAGGTGTAGACTTTGATGAAACTTTCGCCCCTGTTGCTAGACTTGAGTCCATCAGATTGTTACTTGGTGTAGCTTGCATCCTCAAATTCAAGCTGTACCAGATGGATGTGAAGAGCGCGTTTCTGAATGGATACCTGAATGAAGAAGTCTATGTGGAGCAGCCAAAGGGATTTGTAGATCCAACTCATCCAGATCATGTATACAGGCTCAAGAAGGCTCTCTATGGATTGAAGCAAGCTCCAAGAGCTTGGTATGAAAGGCTAACAGAATTCTTTACTCAGCAAGGATACAGGAAGGGAGGAATAGACAAGACTCTCTTTGTCAAACAAGATGCTGAAAACTTGATGATAGCACAGATTTATGTTGATGACATTGTGTTTGGAGGGATGTCGAATGAGATGCTTCGACATTTTGTCCAACAGATGCAATCTGAATTTGAGATGAGTCTTGTTGGAGAGCTGACTTATTTTCTGGGACTTCAAGTGAAACAGATGGAAGACTCCATATTCCTCTCACAAAGCAAGTATGCAAAGAACATTGTCAAGAAGTTTGGGATGGGAAATGCCAGCCATAAAAGAACACCTGCACCTACTCACTTGAAGCTGACAAAAGATGAAGCTGGCACCAGTGTTGATCAAAGTCTGTACAGAAGCATGATTGGGAGCTTACTATATTTAACAGCTAGCAGACCCGACATCACCTATGCAGTAGGTGTTTGTGCAAGATATCAAGCCAATCCCAAGATAAGTCACTTGAATCAAGTAAAGAGAATTCTGAAATATGTAAATGGCACCAGTGACTAAGGGATTATGTACTGTCATTGTTCAGGTTCAATGCTGGTTGGGTATTGTGATGCTGATTGGGCTGGAAGTGCAGATGACAGAAAAAGCACTTCTGGTGGATGCTTCTATCTGGGCAACAATCTTATTTCATGGTTCAGCAAGAAGCAGAACTGTGTGTCCCTATCTACTGCAGAAGCAGAATATATTGCAGCAGGAAGCAGTTGTTCACAACTAGTTTGGATGAAGCAGATGCTGAAGGAGTACAATGTCGAACAAGATGTCATGACATTGTACTGTGACAACATGAGTGCTATTAATATTTCTAAAAATCCTGTTCAACACAGCAGAACCAAGCACATTGACATTAGACATCACTATATTAGAGATCTTGTTGATGATAAAGTGATCACACTGAAGCACGTTGACACTGAGGAACAAATAGCAGATATTTTCACAAAGGCATTGGATGCAAATCAGTTTGAAAAACTGAGGGGCAAGCTGGGCATTTGTCTGCTAGAAGACTTATAGCAATTACTTCTATCTGAATGTGCTCAAACGTTAATAGCACATTCACTACTGGGCCAAAACAGATTCGACCGTTGCTTCACACGCCCCTCTACATTCCTCATTCAAATTTACATTTTCGTGGCATTCTCGTTTTCATCAGCATTCCCCAGCACCTCTCAGATTTTCACGAAACCATTTCAAAAGCTCTGCTTCTCCATGACTACCTCACCAAAAGAAACTTCATCTCCTGGTTCACCCTCTGTACCATCATCTCCATCATCCACCAAAGCACCATCACACCAGGAACGACCTGAATTCAATATCCAACCCATACAAATGATTCCTGGTTCAGCCCCTGTTCCTGAGAAACTGGTCCCTAAAAGACAACAGGGAATGAAGACCTCTGAAAACCCTAGCCTTGCAACAAGTCCTAGGGAAGTAGACATGGAGATGGATAAGAAGATCCGCAGTATTGTGAGTAGCATTTTGAAAGATGCCTCTGTCCCTGATGCTGATGAAGATGTTCCAACATCTTCCATCCCAGATGTTGCTGTTCCTGATGCTGAGAAAGATGTTCCAACATCTTCCACACCAAATACTGAAGCCGTCTCTTCACCCAGTGAAGAGGAATCAACAGAAGAAGATGATCAAGCCACAGAAGAGACCCCTGCACCAAAGGCACCAGAACCTGCTCCAGGTGACCTCATTGACCTCGAAGATGTAGAATCTGATGAGGAACCCATTGCCAACAAGTTGGCACCTGGCATTGCGGAAAGACTACAAAGCAGAAAAGGAAAAACCCCCATTAAGAGGTCTGGACGAATCAAGACTATGGCACAGAAGAAGAGCACTCCAATCACTCCTACCTCATCCAGACGAAGCAAAGTCGCAATTCCTTCCAAGAAGAGGAAAGAAATTTCCTCATCTGATTCTGATGATGATGTCGAACTAGATGTCTCGACATCAAAGAGGGCCAAGAAATCTGGGAAAAAGGTGCCTGAAAATGTCCCTGATGCACCATTGGACAACATCTCATTCCACTCCATTGGCAATGCAGAAAGGTGGAAATTCGTGTATCAACGCAGACTTGCCTTGGAAAGAGAACTGGGAAGAGCTGCCTTGGATTGCAAGGAGATCATGGACCTCATCACGGCTGTTGGACTGCTGAAGACTGTCACCAAGTTGGGAGATTGCTATGAAAGTCTAGTAAGGGAATTCATTGTCAACATTCCCTCTGACATAACAAACAGAAAGAGTGATGGGTATCAAAAGGTATTTGTCAGAGGAAAGTGTGTTAGATTCTCCCCTGCTGTAATCAACAAATACCTGGGCAGACCAACAGATGGAGTGGTGGATATTACTGTCTCTGAGCATCAAATTGCCAAGGAAATCACTGCCAAACAAGTCCAGCACTGGCCAAAGAAAGGGAAGCTGTCTGCAGGGAAGCTAAGTGTGAAATATGCAATCCTGCACAGGATTGGAGCTGCAAACTGGGTACCCACCAATCATACTTCCACTGTTGCCACAGGTTTGGGTAAATTTCTGTATGCTGTTGGAACCAAGTCCAAATTTAATTTTGGAAACTATATATTTGATCAAACTGTTAAGCATTCAGAATCCTTTGCTGTCAAATTACCCATTGCCTTCCCAACTGTATTGTGTGGCATTATGTTGAGTCAACATCCCAATATTTTAAACTACACTGACTCTGTGATGAAGAGAGAATCTCCTCTATCCCTACATTACAAACTGTTTGAGGGGACACATGTCCCAGACATTGTCTCGACATCAGGGAAAGCTGCTGCTTCAGGTGCTGTGTCCAAGGATGCTTTGATTGCTGAACTCAAGGACACATGCAAGGTGCTGGAAGCAACCATCAAAGCCACCACAGAGAAGAAAATGGAGCTGGAACGGCTGATCGAAAGACTCTCAGAAAGTGGCATTGATGATGGTGAAGCAGCTGAGGAAGAAGAAGCAGCTGAGCAAGAAGAAGAGGCAGCTGAGGAAGAGGAAGATGCAGCAGAGGATACAGAATCAGATGATGATGATTCTGAAGCCACCCCATGACCATCAGACCTTTATTTTTGTTTTTTACTCTTACTAGTTATAGGGGCATGTCCCTTTGAACAATTGATTGCTATTGGTCTGTAATATTTGCATGCATTCTACTTTTGTCAAATTCTGTCTAAAAAGGGGGAGTAATAGTATTAATAGTATTATGCATGATTTTGAGTAGTAGGATACGATGTATGCATGATTCATGATTTTGAGGGGGAGTTGTATGATACGATGTATGCATGATTCATGATTTTGAGGGGGAGACTGCTGCTGCTAATGATGACTGATGTAAGCTACTGTAACTACGAGTAGCTGATAGAAGATGCTGCAGCTAGAGCATGGAGACAAAGGGAGAAGAAAGCTGATGTCACGTGAGATGTCTTGACATCCTGGAAAAGACTAGTAGCTGATAGAAGATGCTGCAGTGAACTGCTTCACAGCAGTAGGAGCATGGAGACAGGGGGAGCAGAAAGCTGATGTCACGTGAGATGTCTTGACATCCTGGAAACGACTTGCAACTTGCAGAATTTTGCTGTCGCCATTACCAATTCCGCTGTGCTTGATTACTCTGATAATGAAAGTTGCTGATCCCACTTGCATAACTGCTCGTACCTGCTCAGGAAGTGTCTAAGTATGTTTTAGACAAAATTTGCCAAAGGGGGAGATTGTTAGTGCTTAGCTCTACTGAGTGTTTAAAAGATTGGCTAAGATTTTGTTAAAACATAAGCACTTAGACAATGAAGGAAAGCTGGAGTTGCTGCACATGATGTCCAACGTTATGTCAAAGAATAAGATCGGGCTGCACAATGCACAAGGCAAGATGAAATGTCAAATGAAGAATTGAAGCTGCAGGATTCACGATGTCGGATACAATGTCCAGGACATCCTGCCTGAAAATACTGGAATTGCTAAAAGCATTGAAGCTGCAGGATCCACGATGTCGGATACAATGTCCAGGACATCCTGCCCAAAAATACTGGAGTTGCTAAAAGCATTGAAGCTGCAGGATCCACGATGTCGGATACGATGTCCAGGACATCTGGCCCGAAAATACTGGACATATAAATCTGTTATATCTTTAACAGATTATTGTGCAGTTAGCAAGAGATAAGATGATCTATCTTTAGGAACGAATTAAAAGATAATTAAAGTTCGAATTACAAACTAGAAGAGTTCGTTCAGGGATTAAAGATTAAAGATTAAAGATAAAAACTAAAAGATCAAACTGTATCTTTTAGATCTTTAAGTGCAGATTTTCAGGAAAATGATAGATCTCATCCAGCACAAGAAGTTGCAGCCCAGAAACGCACACTGCTATATAAACATGAAGGCTGCACGAGTTCTGTACCAAGTCCGGGATTGAAGAGTTATTTTGTGAGTTTTGGGACTTGAGTGTTTTGTGAGCCACCTTGATGGTACCCTAACATCAAGTGTTGGACCTGAGTGTGTAGAGTTGATCTCTTGTGTGTAGAGTTGATCTCTTGTGTGTAGAGTTGATCTCTAGTGTGTAGAGTTGATCTCTTTTGTTCAGAGAGCAATCTCTGGTGTGTTTTTGATTTGATTGTAAACACGGGAGTGTGATTGAGAGGGAGTGAGAGGGGTTCTCATATCTAAGAGTGGCTCTTAGGTAGAGGTCGCACGGGTAGTGGTTAGGTGAGAAGGTTGTAAACAGTGGCTGTTAGACCTTGAACTAACACTATTTTAGTGGATTTCCTCCCTGGCTTGGTAGCCCCCAGATGTAGGTGAGGTTGCACCGAACTGGGTTAACAATTCTCTTGTGTTATTTACTTGTTTAATCTGTTCATACTCCCAAATATAATCTGCATGCTCTGAAGCGTGATGTCGTGACATCCGGTACGACATCTGTCATCGGTATCAGAATTTCAATGTTTCGAAAGGTTTTGAAAGTTAAGTTCTCTGAGAATTCACTTATTTTTGAAGTAAACATATATATATATATATATATATATATATATATATATATATATATATATATATATATATATATATATATATATATCTGTGTGTGTCCATTGTCCATGTTCAAAATAGTTTTAAGAGATATGTCTTTTCAAAAACAATTCTGAAACTTTTTCACTGGTAATCGATTACATGACTCTAGTAATCGATTACACAATCATATCTTTAAAGGCTTATGACTTTTCAATAGTTTTTTTTAAATCTCTTCACTGGTAATCGATTACATGACTTTTGTAATCGATTACACATATCAAAATTCAAATAATTTTGTGTCGTTGGTTCATCAATTCAAAATTTTCAATATGCCATTTTCACAAACTCTATGGTAATCGATTACTAGTTCAAAAGAGATTTATGAACTGATTTAACTTTGATAAAAGAATTTTGACAGTAAAGATTTTGAGGTCAAACTATAGCAATCAAATTGAGATTCTTTTAACAAATTTACTAAGTTCTTATCTTAGATTTTCTTGATCTTGTTCTTTGACTTGATTCAATCCGTGCTCATCAAGTAAACTTTTGGCATCATCAAAACCTAAATGATATAAATTCACAAGATGTTGAATGCATCCCCCCCATCTACCAATATTTTATTAATGATTAGGCATGGCAATGGGGCAGGTCAGGGCCGAGTTTTGCATACCCCGCCCCCGCCCCGACTCCCCATTTACCCCCCACCCTCGCCCCGGAAACCCGACGGGGGTTTAGATTTATCCCCTATCCCTGCCCTCGACGGGATCAGGTTTTCCCCGCCCCACCCCGCCTCGCCCTGCCCCCGACATGCTTAGAAAATCCTATAACAAATATAATTTTTCATAAAATGAAAAAAAAAAACAATTTTAAATAGCAACCACAACATATATTTAGATTATACATGACAACATAAAATTTAATCCAACGGTAGCATAAAATTCAATCCAATAGTTTCAGGTCTTAGTGTTATATATATGCAGGAATACTTTTGTAAATTAATTATTAGCATGGTAGGTTCGGGGGTGGGTTTGGGTCGGGTATCAATAATTCCATACCCGATCCCGAACCCAACTTTGGTTGTCAGGAAAAACCCAAACCCGACCCCGACCCTGATCAACTCGGATTTTCCCCATCAAAATCGGGGCATGTCCAGGGCAGGCCTCACGAGTTCGGGCCCCATTCCCATGCCTATTAATGATTTGGTCTTCTACCATAGCTGTTAAGTGGAGTGGCTTCATGTGACATCATATGACATTAGTAAGAGGATCTTAGACTGCAACATTATGATGAGGAGTACAACAAGAAACTTGAGTGACCCAAATTGCCTTTGGACTTAAAGAAGGGTAATTGAAATAATCTTCCCTCACAATCTCTAAATATATGCCTATTTTGGTAATCTTCAATATACTCTATGGGTAATATTGAAATTACTCCACAAATGGCTTCCAAATAATATTCAAAACAAAACTCAAAATAGTTTGTTATCACTTCCTTATCTTCATGCTCTTTACTCAATATTTTCTTTTCAAAACCTAGAGGTGGACCTTCGGTTATTTTGTTAAAAAGTAAAGCTCTAAGGCCATTCTTTTGTTGCATTTCCAATATTGCATCCTTTTTCGTTCTCTGATGCCTTCTCCGTTGGGTTTTAGACATTTTCCTATTCACCAATGGAGGATTTTGATACTTGTAGTACCCTTTCTTGAAACCTCAAGTAGTTCCTCCTCTTCGAAGTGTCAAATCATTAATTTCAAATGCTTTAAAATGGAAACTGGATCCCTCGTTCTTGGTCAAAACCATCTATTCGACGAAACATTTGCATGAGGAACATACGACTTCCTTTGAGAAAAACTATATGGCCTCTGAACCTGTCTTACAGTCATATTTATGTTTTGTTTCTCCTTTCCTTTAATATCTATTTCCTGGAGTTTCTGAAAACTCTTTCGAATTTATGAAGCTTTGAAAGCTTTAGTAGCCAATTTGTTGAAGACAATGTTGCAATGAGGACACACCTTTACCTCTTTTTCAATCTTCTATTTCTTCGACAAAAATTTGACGAATGATTCCATTGTAGGTGGAAAAATTGATTCCTCTTCCTTTTCGAACTCTTCTAAAGCCTAATTGACCTCTTTTTCAGATAAAGGAGTTGTAGAAGCAAGCTTCATGATGATGAATCAAGTATGAATCAAGTAGTTTTGATGATGACAAAAAGCCCAAAAGAATAAAAGGTCTGAACGTTGAAATTCAAATTCAATTGTGAAGAGTCACATCTTTTCATAAAATGCATTGTGTAATCGATTACATGATTATGGTAATCGATTACCAGTGACAAGTTTTGAATAAAAGGTCAAGAGATGTAACTCTTGACATGATTTTCTTAAGGTTATAACTCTTCCAATGGTTTTCTTGACCAGACATGAAGAGTCTATAAAAGCAAGACCTTGACTTGCATTCACAACATCTTCTTGAACAACTTTTGAGAAACCTTTAAACCTTTACAACCTTTACAATTCTTTAAGAGTTCTTTCCTACTCATCTTTCTTCTTCTTCCTTTGATAAAAAGCTTTCTAAGTTTTCTGTTTTCCAAACCTTATTCTTCTGCAAGTGAAAATTCTGCAGAAAACAAAAGTGTGCTATATCTTTTGATTCTCTTCTCCCTTTGCCAAAAAGAATTCAACAAGGACTAATCGCCTAAATTCTTTTTGTGTCTCTCTTCTCCCTTTTCCAAAAGAATAGAGGGACTAACTGCCTGAATTCTTTTGTGTCTCCCTTCTCCCTTTCCAAGAGAATTCAAAGGACTAACCGCCTGATAATTCTTTTGATTCTTCCCTTTCCCTTAAACAAAATATTTCAAATGACTAACCGCCTGAGATATCTTTTGTTTCCCCTTACAAAGATTCAAAGGACTAACCGGCTGAGAATTCTTTGTCTTAACACATTGGAGGGTACATCCTTTGTGGTACAAGTAGAGGGTACATCTACTTGGGTTGTTGTAACTGAGAACAAGAGAGGGTACATCTCTTGTGGATCAGTTCAAGTGGAGGGTACATCCACTTGGTTGTTCAAAGAGAACAAGGGAGGTTACATCCCTTGTGGATCTTTTCTTGTAAAGGATTTTACAAGGTTGAAAGAAATCTCAAGAATCGGTGGTTGCTTGGGGACTGGATGTAGGCACGGGTTGTTGTCGAACCAGTATAAAATTCTTGTGTTTGTCTTCTTCTTCCCTACACTTTTTAATTTCCACTTTGTACTTTACTTTTACGCCTTACTTTTGTTTAAGTTACATAACTTAGTAGTAAAGCCTAATTGAATCTAGTAACATTAAGAAGGATAAGTTTTAATTAGTCAAGGTACATTAATAATTAATTCAACTCCCCCTTCTTAATTATTCTGAGGCCACTTGATCCAACAGGAGTACCCACCTATGGCGTTCTTGTCAAAGCTCCCATCATCATGATTTGCATGGGTTTGATAAAATTAGCCTAGATGTGGAATGGATGATCTACTTTCATTGGTTTCTCTTTGAATTCCAATCTTCCATCGTCTATTGCTTTTTGGACCATATCTTTGAAGCATAAACAACTATTAGTCTGATGCCCAAAAATATTATGGAATTTACAATATCTTTTCCCTTTTCTTTGTTCAAAAGATTGAATTTTATTATCATCACTAAGAGCAATTTGTTTATCTTTTAAGACTATATTTCGAATTAGGAAATTTTTGTTTTTCCTCCAATTTTAACATTTGACAAGTATAAGGAGGTCCATGTTGCAACTCTGCCATGCATATTTCATCTTCTTCTTTATTAAAATCTAACTCTTGATAATTTATAGAATTGTCATTATCATTATATGCTTCCATATATGTTATTTTCTCCCTTCTACTTTTATCATATCTTTTGTTCCTTTCTTTCTCATATTTTATTTGCTCAATTGTTTTTACTCTATCTACTAATTGTGCCATATCTTTAACTTGTAGATTTACCAATTTCTTATGAATTGAAAAATCAAAACCTACAACAACCATTCTAACTAATTCATGTTCAGGAATTTGAAAATAACATCGAGACTTCATTTTTCAAAATCTATTTAAATAATCTTCAATTGTTTCACTATTGAAATGTTAAGTAATTGTCAAATCTATAAGACTAATCGTAGTCTCTCCTCTAAAGAAATGTTCATGGAACACTCTCTCAAGTTGTGTTCAAGTATATATCGAATTTGGTGGTAATGTGGTGAACCAAGTAAAAGCTTTTCTTGTTAAAGAACTAGGAAAATATTTCATTTTAAGAAATTCATCAATGGGTAAATAACCATATTCTATTTGAAAATAAGCTACATGTCTTATAGTAGATTCTTTTAATTCACCTGTAAATTTTGAAAATTTAAGCACCTTATAACCCCTGGGCAACTCAGATTGTAAAACATAATCATGGAAGGTAGAAACAAAATAAGGTGGTTGTGCATTTTCCGTTTCAAAACCATGCCTATTCAAGGCTTGTTAGATCATCTGATTAATCTGAGGATTTTGAATTGCCTCAAGGCCTAAACCTCTGTTTGAGCCATTTTGTCCTCGAAGTATCTGATTTCGCTGCATATTAATCAGAACTTCATCTGCATTCTAATTTCTATTCACCAAAACATGGCTTGATTGTTCTCTATCATTCATTACCCTAGTTGGGACATTAATTTCATTTATAGGATTATTATCATTATTAATTAATCTTTCTTGCACTGGTATTTCCTGAATTATATGTCCATCCCCAGACTGGTTTCTAGGAATGACTAAAGCATCTCCTATTTGAGTTAGGATACCTTTCATCTATTGATAACTTTCATTAGTAGTTCTCAACAAAGGATTTAAAATCAATGCCATGTGATTTGTCAAAGTATTGACCATTTCCTGATTGCTATGATCTATTTGTTGTCTAAAATTTACTAATGTTTCGTTAGAAACACCTGCGTTAGCACCATATTTCTTAACTGGTTAGCACCATAAGAATGGTTGATGCCCCCAAGTTCTAGAAGCCTATTAGTTTGCCTACTAACTACAATAAAGGATATAGTATTTTGATTTTGAGGCATTGGTAAACTCATTTGTGGTATATTTGTTTAATTAGACAATGGTGGCATACCCGATGGTCTTATAGTAGAAAATGGTGGGGAGTTTGTAGTTTATGCTACATTATTTTGTGGCAAAGAAGTTTCGACAACAATTGTCTAGACTTGGGAATGCATTAAGTCTTCGCCACTTATATTTATGAGTTTGTTGTTTGACTAACTAGCACCCATAATCATTTCATTACATACCCTAGAAGATGGGTTTGTTTAATTTTGTTCATTGTTACCATTGCCATTAGTAGAAGTATTTGTAGCATTATTATTGTTGTTGTTGTTATTGCTACGATTTCTTTGACTATTTGTTGTTATTTTAACACTTCTTAATAACATACAATTCTTCTTAAGACTTGTTTTTAAGATCGAGTTTTTTGGTAAACTGTCCCACTAAGAGTGCTAATTTGTTAATTGTGAAAATTATACTTATTTTTTGAAAATAATGTATTATTATAACTAAGTAATTTCCACTTAATGATTCTATTAATAAAAAAAATTTAAAGATGAGACATAGAATTCATTCTCAATTGTAAATTCATTTTAGTCAAACAAACAATTTCATAGTTTTCAACTTAGTAGAGAATTGTCTAATACTTAATACATACAGTGATAATGATTTCAATAAAATATCCATAGATAATTATAATTGTATCATATAATGGTTTGTAATATGATTTCTAAGTAAATTTTATAATAGTGTTTTTGATTAAAAGTTAATCTCGATAATCATTCAATTTTGATGGTAATTATAACAATAAAACAGAAGTATGGATTGGAAAAGTAAAGATTTCGAGAAGAAATAGAGATTGGAAAAAGTAAAGGGGTTTAAAAAGACGCAGTAATATAAAGACACACAAATTCATTAAAAGTGAGAATGAATACATACATGATGACCTTCTAAACCAGTAGTCAATTTTGATGTGCGACGTTGTCGATGTTTAAGGAGTTAAGTGATAATGATTCAATCCATCAAAAATTGGTAGTCAGAAGTCTTATTCATAAACTTCTAACACTAGTGGTCAAATTCTATGATTTTGACATGTATAAAACAATATTTCTAAATACATATATCTAATGGTATTTGATGACTTCATATAACTTCTAACTGATATTTTGAATTTCGAAACCATCTTGCTTCTGAGCACTTTCCAACCCCACACGTGCCTCAAATAGAATCATCAAAAACATCAATTTCTATCAAAATAAATTTCTTTGACAGTGCATTCAACTTCTCAAATTTTAGTTCACATATTTGATGTAGCTCCAAGTGGAGCTTGTAGGCCTTAGATCTTCTTCATCAATGGAGTCATTTTCTTCTTGAAGATCAATGGCAGCAAAATGGAGAAGGAAGAAAGATGATTGGATATGCCACTTGAACGAGAAGATGAGTCAAGAACAAGCTCACCACCATAGGAAACCATGGAGAAAAGCTTGAAGGTAGGAGAATATGAGTGGAGGGAGAAGGAGCACAAAATTTTATGCCTCAAATGAGGTTTGAACTTTGAAGTGTAATTCACAAATGATCAAAGTTCATAAAATGTATACACAAGGCCTCTATTTATAACCTAAGTGTCACACAAAATTGGAGGGAAATTTGAATTTCAATTCAAATTTCACATGAATTTGAATTTCAATTTGTGGAGCCAAAATTTCACTAATTATGATTAGTGAATTTTATCTATGGTTCAGCCCACTAATCCAATATCAAGTTCAAGATTCTCCACTAAGTGTGCTTAGGTGTCATGAGGCATGTAAAACATAAAGGACATGCACAAAGTGTGACTATATGTGGCAATGGGGTGGGTATAGCAAGCAAATGCTCACCTCTCCCTTAGGAAGGTCCAAAATTTAATTGGATTGGTCTTCTCCCAATTCAATTAAATTTCTCTCCCAACACACATACATCAAATAGTGCACTTAATGCATATGAAATTACAAAACTACCCCTGATACAAAAACTAGTCTAGGTGCCCTAAAATACAAGGGTTGAAAAATCCTAGATCACTAGGGTACCCTCCCTACACTATGGAGTCCTAAATACAAGTCCCAAAACCCTAATCTAATATGTACAAAGATAAGTGGGCTCATACTTAGCTCATGGGCCCAAAATCTACCCTAAGGCTCCTGAGAACCCTAGGGTCTTCTCCTGCATCTCTGGCCCAATCTTCTTGGAGTCTTCTATCCAACGCCCTTGGGGGGTAGGATTGCATTAATATTGATCACTTTTGAATGCACTCTTCTTTTTCTTTCAAGACAAGTTCATCGAAATTGTATAAGTTTCATAACTTAGATAAATTTTACATCACAAAGTTCACAAATTTTATGTTATATTAGACTCATTTTATAGTTAGACTTATAATGCCATTTTTTCCAAAATAAATTATACAAAACAAAAATGTATTTTTATTTTCTATAATTTTCCAATATAAAACGAATACGTGTTTCGATTTTGTATTATTTCTTAAATAAAATTGGGAATTCATGCTCACAATACAAAACAAAAACATGTTGCTATTTTGAATTATGATAAATGGGAACATGTTTTATAAGCAGTATTTTTGTGGAAATAAAAAATCAAAAGCAAATAGTTCCATTAACCAAAAAGGGAGTGCCAATAATAGGGTCCAAAAAGGTTAATTGTAGAATGGACTAAAGACTTATCCAGTTCCAAAATAAAAGAGGATGGAGTCGTAAGAACATGAATTGTTGACCAAAAACCAAAGGTTGTTGTTTTGGGCACCCAACATTTTTTCACTATAAAAAGAAACATTGACTCATCCGTATAGTCACTTTCACGCTTCCTCTTCGACATTTTTTCATGCTTCTTCTTCCTCCATTCGCTCACGCTTCTTCTTCCTGGATCTTCTTCTTCTTCGTGGTTCATCTTCTTCGTTGCTTCCTCATCTTCTTTGTGGTTCCTGATTGAAACAAAAATTTAAAATAATTTAAAATTGTTAGTTAGTTTTAAAAATTGATTGAAATGAAAATTTAAACGAAAATGAATTTTAAATTTAAAAAATTGATGAAACCAAAATTTAAATTTTATAATATATTAAGATTGTTAGTTTCAAAAAATTATTGAAATCAAATTTTAAAATATATTAAATTTGTTAGTTATAAAAAATATTGAAACCAAAATTTAAAATATATTAAGATTGTTAGTTTAAAAAAATATTGAAACAAATATTTAAAAGTGATAATAAATTTGTTAGTTTTAAAAAATGATTGAAACCAAAATTTAAAATATTTTAAAATTTTTAGTTAGTTTTAAAGAATTTTTGAAATCAAAATTTAAAATATATTAAAATTGTTTGTTTTAAAAAATGATTTAAACGAAAATTTAAAAGATTTTAAATTTGTTAGTTAAAAAAAATTGTGCATATCATGGTTAGAACTAGAGGTCTCAGACGGGCTTTAAGCCGAGTAATAGGAAAAGCGATGGGGAAGAGAGAGGCTAGCGACGATGATATTGATGTCCCTTAATGGCGAAGGCCTACCGCATTTGCCCGTAGGCAGTGACAACATGCACGTGTTGTTGAGGATCCTTCTACGGCTGCGAAGGATTTAAATAAAGAGTAGCAACAACCACCTGTTGAAGAAGGTGTTACTGATGTTGAGAGTTTTCCCAACGGATCCCATGACACATCAATTTTGAGAGATTTTGAAAATCACATTGATTTGAGAGTCTGGAATAGAGAGGCATGTAAATCTTAAAAAACATAAAGCACGTAGTTGACAACTTATTTTTTTGTTACATGATCGATATTATTGTCTGCTGGAACATTCTGAGCTAAAGCTATCTTCCCATGGAAGGAAGATGACTAAGTTCGGGAGGCCTGCTCTAGAGATTGAAGGCCTTATGGCTGCCAGCGAACTAAGTCCTTTGATTGCATGTTCCTTAGATAGGCCAATCGAGGACCAATGTCTGCTTTTGTGGAACGCTGGCATAAGGAACTAGTAGTTTCCATTTGCCCATGAGAGAAGTGATTATCACCTTGGATGACGTGGCGCCGTTGCTACATTTTCCTATCATAGAGGCATTCCATAGCTTCGAGCAACTTCATGTTGACGACGTTGTCGATATGTTGGTGGAATTACTCGAGGTCAGCGCTATAGAGGCAAGAGCTGAGACGATTCAATGTCATAGCTCTTATGTTCGACTATCGTGGCTATGAGACGTATATCAGATGAAGATCGAGGCATGTCACTGGATTGTAGTAGCGCGAGTGTATTTGTTGCATCTGCTTGGATGCACACTCTTTGCTAACAAGAGTGTCACACACGTGCACGTGGTATTCTTAGATGCACTGCGAGACTTGATGCAAATTGGGACTTACACTTGGGGTGTTGATGCACTTGTGCATATGTATGATAATTTAAATGACACGTCAAAGAGCACGGCGAGACAACTTGCAGGATATATCACTCTGTTACAAGTTAGTTCATATGTTAATAAAACATTTTTTCATTGGCGTTGGTTATTATACGTTGTCACTTATTTTAATGAATATGTTTGCAAAATATCTTTAGTGTTGGATCTACGAGCATTTTCCGTCTGTTGGTTTCACCCTAGCTGTCGAGGATTATCACGAGACGAGACCGCGTGCATGCCGATGGATCTCTAGCAAGGCACTACTCCTGTCGACGTATCATAGGCGTTTGGACAGACTGACCCTAATATTGTGTGTTGGATTCCATATGGTGACCACCATTCATTTAGAGAATTTGAGGTCATCTCCTTGTTTTTTGGCCATCTCAGATGGCGTCCCTTGACGTTTATTCACCAACCAGAGAGGGATGTACGATAGTTTGGGTACATCCAGACTATTTCTCCACATCCTACTGCGCCTTCAACTTCTGTTGAAGAAATAGATGCTAGATGGATGCAGTTTGTAACACCCCATTTTTCATAAATAAATTAAAAAGGTTTTTAAATAAAAATAAATATAGTTTTAGAAAAATGCTGATATTTTTTATAATTAAATAAATAAGGAGAAATAATGTTATTAATTAGAATAATGGTTTGAAGGAAAAAAAAGAAATATTTTATTTATTCATTTGATAGGAAATAAAATAAAGATCTTTTTTATAAAATAATAAAAACAAAGAAAAATAGAGTAAATAATAGGCTGAGAATACCTAGCTATAAATAGAGACATGTTAGGTCAGTTTTTAGACTAACGATAGTCTCTGCATTTTCTCTTCCTCTCAATTTCGTTTTCCCTTCTCCTCCTCCCAAAACCCTTTTTTTTTTCGAATACACTCTAACTTGTCTTAGTAAAATGATGATCTCGGACATGTTAACCATTGGATCATTGTGACATATGAGCACCAAGTCCAGAACGCATTTCCAAACATTGTCACCGTTGAAAATTGCAAAATAATTTTGGAGGAGATAGAAATTCCCTTTGCATCATAACCTTCTCCTTTCCCATACAGACCAAAAATGGGTTACATTAAAACTATGATCCCAGACTCATTAGCCGTTGGATTGTTGTGAAATTTGAACACAAGGTTAAAAATTCACTTCAACATATATTTACCGTTGGGATATGTAAAATGATGTCTGAGGAGGGATAAATACTCATTGCATGCAGACAGTGGAATGAAGGCTTCAATCTCTTCTCCTTCTCTCTAACATTTGGAAACCTTATCTGAGCAACCAGAGGAAAATCTTGAGGAATGTCAAGAAAGCATTAGAGATGCCGCTATCACTGTCGGAACACACGTGAGCCCGCTTAGAGATAAGGGATGAGTATATCACAATTGGGGTTAGAATGAACATGTGTAGGAATCCTTAAAGGATTAAATTGGGGTTATTTTTGGGATTTTTATTAAATTATAATTTTTCTTTTATGATTATAAATATGATATTGTTGTGTTTGACGAACCAATTGATGTCCTGATGCGAATTGGTTGATAAATTGAGTGCTCTTGGTGTTTTCGTATTTTTTATCTATGTTTTTTATTTCTTGATTTTGATATGATTATCTGAAATTGTTTGAGGGGTTTACTCCCCGTGTTTTGAGAAAATTTTTTGTATAAATTGTTTGTATTTTGGATACAATTTACTAAGTGAGCATGATAAATTGTAATATCAAGATCATGAAATTGTGATTAAAATTGTGTGTAAATGACAAATTGAATATGTGACGAATTGTGGGATAACATGTTGCTTTTGAGATTATAATATTGATATTGAGATTCAGTAAAAATGTAAAGTTGAACATGTGTTAATTTGTGAGATACACGTAAACATGTGATGGTGGATTGTGACATTATGAGATGTTAAATTGTGGACATGAGATTTGATTGTGAATAAGTGTGTGGTTAACACTTGATGTGATAATACTTGTGTTGTGAGCTGTGAATTATATAATAACCAACCAGTGTTTACCTTGAGAAAAGTGTTTATGCGCAGTGTTAAATAGAAAGTGTAGGTTTCCTTGTTAGGAACCAGCGTTAAATTATAGCGCAATGTGTTAAACATGTTTGAAACACGAGTAGTGTTTGTGTGTAAAAAAAATTGATTTAGGGGTTGGACCTGAATCAAGAATGTGAGGCCCTAACAGATTCTTAAGAGTCTAGGCCGTGGGGGTAAAAACACTCGGTTTGAGGACTCCTTTAAGCCTATGTTGATCCTATATGGTTGGAGCATTCTCGCAAAACAGAGTGACTCTAACTGGTCACCTTATGATTTTACTTAGTGAGAGTGACCTGGCATATCCATTGTGTGGTGTGACTTGTTATGTACTCCTAAGCCCCCTAGGATGGTTTTTCACTGACATGGTACCACATTGCATATAGGCTTGAGTCTTAGTGTATCTATTGCATAACACTTGTGTATTTATTGATATTGTTTTTTGATCTTTGAGTACGTGAATGATGTGAAAATGAATGAGACGTGTTGTGTTGTGATGTGATGTTACGCAACAAAGTGGTGGAATTATGTGAGCTATGTTTAAGTAAGTTGTATCTCATTTACATGATATGTATATCTAGTTGTCTCGTTTTTCTCTATTAGTTAGGAATGTGATAACTCACTCCCCTGTGCTATTTGTGTTTGGATCCGATGGTGATCTCGAACTTTGTGTTTGTGGGAGCAGATGACTAGGTGAATGGCTATGGAGAACCTCATGCTAGAGGATGTGGGAACACAATGCTCTAATAGGATGTGGCATTGGGGTATAGGTTTCTATATTAATTGCATGAAGTCTTCGACGACCTTGTTTATGCCGAGATGATTTTATATTTATTTGGACAAGTTTTGTTATGATGCGAAAAAAGTGAATGTGAACCTTTTACCCTTTCAAAAGGATTTTATTTAAATGTGTTTTAAGAAATTTTAATTAATTATAATTTCTTTTCTTTTTAATATTAGTACATATATGTGTGGGGTAGAGGGTGCCACATTTAGTGGTATCAGAGCATGTCGAACCTTTCGGCCAATGTGTTATGTGCTTACCATATTCTGGTGTGTGCTCTGTGTGATTACTTATGAATGCTTTTGTTGAGCATGCCTGAATTATTAATTTTATTTTCCTTTGCATGAACAAATGAGACTGGATGATGCTTGTGATGTGCGATGCATCCTTAATGTCTACTATACCATAAATCCATCGTTGAGTCATGAGTTATGAGACTGGTCATCTCTATAATTTATGGAGTGGAGTTGGACATTATGGCAAGCCGTTAGGTGATGCAAGTAGTCTTGATATTGATTTATAATGCCTTAATGAGCCCTTATCTTCTTGCGTGTATGCTGTTAGTAAGCTTATTTCTCTCTTGATGTGTGGATTAATGTTGTGAGAACCTTTTGAACCGTATATATGCTTTGGATGAGTGTGTCTTTCTTGATGTGTAAACACACGACTACTTAACTCCATTCTTTTGTGTGTAGTCATGAATGTGATTGTTGAAGCTTGTGATGCAGTAATGCACTATTAATGATAGCTTGATTCTTATTTCTTGTATGTACATTATATACTTGTGGTAGGAGCCTATAAGTCTATGTATACTTTTTGTATGGATGTTTGCGATTCCTTGTTCGTGGTGATATTAATGCCCTATAGTTTGATGACCTGTATCAATATATATATTTCATAAGGAATACTCCTTTGACCGTACCTTTCAATTCTGGTACAACCCATTTTCTTGTGTTGCATTCTGAAGTCAAGTAACTTGATTATACTTGCAAGCCCTAGTATAATTCATTTTTTTGTGTTGTGAGCCTACGTCAAATAGTTTCTGATTACTAATGTTTCTGTCACAATCAAGTGATTGTTAACATCTCCATATGGGTGTACATTGTGGTCATGTTTTTGTTCTAGAATTCATTTGGAATGTATGTTGTTGATTCTGAATGAGTGATCATTCTTGATTTAAAAACTATCGTCTCCTAATCAATTGAGTGTTCATTTTGTTGTGGGCTGCTTATCTTCCAATCATGTATTGTTAAACTACTTGATAACCTGTCATGTTGTTACTTCTGTTATGAATAGCGATAGACTTCGCCCTTGCCAATCACGTTAAGGTGTTTCAAGAGGAAATACTTGAGTAGGCATGATCCTTGTTACCTATAAACGAAAGTCAAACTTAGTAAGTCATGTACTTGTGTTCCTTGAGGATATTCTTAGTTATCACCTAAGTGCTAGATTGAGAATCTTATAAGTGTAGTACCCATAGAAAATTGTAACCGTAGTTCCTGGGAGATGACTATTAAAGCGTTGTTTAAGAATATAGAGTAGTTGGAAAAGTTGTGAAGAATAGTTAAGAGGTTTAGTGTGAAACCTTAAGAAGAGTGTAAGGTAGTTAGTAAGGCATTAATTACTAAGCATGGAAGGGTTCGAGAATGAGTGTTCTTGCGTAAGGTATGTGACCTAAATGATTAGTGATGATAGTTGTATGATTAGCGAGATAAATCTTAGTTCTCTTTACCTTAATCTGGGAAAAGTCTAAGGATGCTCTGATGACTACCTTAGTACCTGTCGTGGCCTTTATGTGTACCTGGTCATGTCTTAATAAGATCAATGCCCCTGTGTGTTCATGGGATACATGGACTGGATCTCCCACCCTAAGTTAGCTCTTGTAGTGGTTTTGGTGATTAGTGCTTAGTGTGTTTCTAGTTACTACATTTTAATGTTTATTTGATTCGGGTACGGCCTCTTGGGAATCACATTTCGTGCTAGGCGCTTTAGTATGCATTCTAGTTAGATGATGATAACCCTTAGAGTATGCTATGTCTGTATGAGAGGTAGCTATAGATCCTTCTTAGGTAGAAGTTGCTTTAGGATGAGGGGAAACCTTAGATTGAGATTAGATGCCTTTGAGTGGTAGTGATGTGCCATCATTTTCTTCTATTTTCTAAACCCTTTTTGCACCATTTTAGAGATGACTCAAGTAAGTTAAGCTTTTCGGTGAAATCCCTATAGAAAGTAAACCCTAAGTTCATAGAGAAGTCAGTCACCATAAAGCGTTGAGTGTTATATTAGACGAGTAGGTCCTTGTAAGGGTAGTGAAGTATATAGAGTAAGCTTTCAGTTTAGAGGAATGCTTATGCAAGAGGCCAAGTAGCAGCCTATGTTTTCTCGATAACTCAATATTCATGAAATGATTTATCGTACGTATGATCTAAAGTTGGTAGCCATGGTGTTCGCTTTCACATTTTGGAGGCATTACCGTTAGTCTAATACGTTGTGAGAATCTTAAGAGTTAAATCTGAGGGAGAATAGATGGGTAGAATTATTAAGAATTTTATTGTGAGTTTATTTTTAATTGTTAGAGCTAACTTAGTAGTTGGAGCTTGAGTAAGAAACCCTTGATGTGACTAGTATCCTAGTTAGAGAGTTAGACATCATAAATAACAGTTGGACCCTCAACCTTACGTGCAAATTGATATAGTGGTTTGATCACACTCTATTGTCATTGAGATGTCACTTTCGTGAGAAAACTTAACTTATGAATACTATCATTGAGTGAACAATGATCGCCAAATTTAGTCGCTAAGTGCAGAGGAATCTTGTGGTTGAAGTAACTGAAAGGAGCTTCAACTAGGCACACAACTTGGTATTGGGAACCAGATGTGTAATATCTTTTTCTCGGTCTATCGACAAAGTTTCTGGGACGAAACTTCTTTTAAGGGGGTGGAATTGTAACACCCCATTTTTTGTAAATAAATTAAAAAAGTATTTATTTAAAAATAAAAGTAGTTTTAGAAAAATGTTGATATTTTTTATAATTAAATAAATAAGAAGAAATAATGTTATTAATTAAAATAATGGTTTGAAGAAGAAAAAAAAAGAGATATTTTATTTATTCATTTGATAGGAAATAAAATAGAGATCTTTTTTATAAAATAATAAAAATAAAGAAAAATAGAATAAATAATAGGCTGGGATTACCTAGCTATAAATGGAGACATATTAGGTCAGTTTTTAGACTAACGATAGTCTCTGCGCTTTCTCTTCCTCTCAATTTTGTTTTCCCTTCTCCTCCTCCCAAAACCCTCTTTTTTTCCCGCATACACTCAAACCTGTCTTAGTAAAATGACAATCTCAGACTCGTTAACCGTTAGATCGTCGTGAAATTTAAGCACCAAGATTAGAACTCTTTCCAAACATTGTCACCATTGGAAATTGCAAAATAATGTCGGAGAAGATAGAAATTCCCTTCGCATTGTAACCTTCGCCTTTCCAGCAGAGACCCAAAACCTGTTCTAGTAAACCTATGATCCCAGACTCGTTAACCATTGGATCATTGTGAAATTTGGACACAAGGTTTGAAATTCACTTCCACATATATTGACCGTTGGGATTTCTAAAATGATAATTGGGGAGGTAGAAATACGCATTGCACGCAGATAGTGGAATGAAAGCTTCAATCTCTTTTCTTTCTCTCTAACGTTTGGAAACCTTATCAGAGAAACTAGAGGAAAAGCTTGAGAAGGGAACCATTAGAGATGCCGCTATCAATTTCGGAACACACGTGAGCCCACTTAGAGGTAAAAGATGAGTTTATCACAATTAGGGTTAGAATGAACATGCGTAGGGATCCTTAGAGGATTAAATTGGGTTTATTTTGGGATGTTTATTAAATTATAATTTTTTCTTTATGATTATAAATATGATATTGTTGTGTTTGATGAACCAATTGATGTCCCGATGCAAATTGGTTGATAAATTGAGTGCTCTTGGTGTTTACGTGTTTTTCTTTTACCTATGATTATGTGAAATTATTTGAGGGGTTTTACTCCCCGTGTTTTGAGAAACATTTTTGTATAAATTGTTTGTATTTTGGATAGGATTTACTAGGTGAGCATGATAAATTGTAATATTTAGATCATGAAATTGTGATTAAAATTGTGTGTAAATGATAAATTGAATAAGTGATGAATTGTGGGATAACATGTTGCTTTGAGATTATAATTGTTGGATCAAGTGGCCTCGGAATAATTAAGAATGGGGGGTTGAATTAATTATTAATGAACCTTTACTAATTAAAATTTACCCTTCTTAGGCTTTTACTATGTTGTTAAGAAAGTAAAGAACAAAAATATAAACTTAACCAAAAGTAAAAGCGGTAATTAAAGTGCACAGCGGAAATTAAAAGAGTAGGGAAGAAGAAGACAAACACACAAGAGTTTTATACTGGTTCGGCAACAACCCGTACCTACATCCAGTCTCCAAGCGACCTGCGGTCCTTGAGATTTCTTTTCAACTTTATAAATTCCTTTACAAGCAAAGATCCACAAGGGATGTACCCTCCCTTGTTCTCTTTGAACAACCTAGTGGATGTACCCTCCACTAGAACTGATCCACAAGAGATGTACCCTCTCTTGTTCTCAGTCACAACAACCCAAGTAGATGTACCCTCTACTTGTACCACAAAGGATGTACCCTCCAATGTGTTAAGACAAAGTTCTCAGGTGGTTAGTCCTTTGAAACTTTATGAATGGGGAAACAAAAGAATTCTCAGGCGGTTAGTCCTTTCAAATCTTTTGTTTATGGGAAAGGGAAGAATCAAAAGAATTCTCAGACTGTGTCATTTTGAATTCTTTGACAAGGGAGAAGGGAGACACAAAAGAATTCAGGCGGTTAGTCCTTCGTTCTTTTGGAAAAGGGAGAAGAGAGACACAAAAAGAATTTAGGTAGTTAGTCCTTGGCGAATTCTTTTTGGCAAAGGGAGAAGGGAATGAAAAAGATGAATAGCACAAGTTTTGTTTTCAAGGTTTGGAAAAACCATAAAACTTTAGAAAGCTTTTGACAAAGAAAGAAGAAGAAGAAATTCAAGAAGATGTTCAATGAGATTCAAAGGATGTAAAAGATTGTAATCAATGTCTTCAAATTTGTATATTTAAAATGCAAGTTAAGATTTTGCTTTTATAGACTCTTCATGTCTGGTCAAGAAAACCATTAGAAGAGTTATAACTTTTAGAAAAACTTGAAAACCATTGGAAGAGTTACATCTTTTGATTTTTATTCAAAACTTATCACTGGTAATCGATTACACAAAGCATTTTTGTGAAAGAATGTGACTCTTCACATTTGAATTTGAATTTCAACGTTCAAACACACTGGTAATCGATTACCAAATCATTGTAATCGATTACACCATTTTGAAATCAATTGGAACGTTGTAAATTCAGTTGAAAGCTTTTTGAAAACAATCTTTGCTACTAGTAATCGATTACCAGAGAGTAAAAATTCTTTGGTAAAAGGTTTTGTGAAAAATTCATGTGCTACTCAATGTTTTGAAAAACTTTTTAGTACTTATCTTGATTGAGTCTTTTCTTGATTCTTCAATCTTGAGTCTTGAATCTTGTTCTTGATTATTCTTGACTCTTGATTCTTGAAAACTTGAAACTTGAAACTTTTCTTGAATCTTTCTCTTGATTCTTGAATTGTTCTTGACTCAATCTTGAAATCATTCTCATGGGCTTTTTGTCATCATCTTTGTTATCATCAAAACACCTTGAATCAATCTTGATTCATCATCATGAAGCAATGAAGCTTGCTTCTACAATAATATTGATATTGAGATTGAGTATAAGTGTAAAGTTGAACACGTGTTAATTTGTGAGGTACACGTAAACGTGTGATGGTGGATTGTGACATTATGAGATGTTAAATTGTGGACATGAGATTTGATTGTAAATAAGTGTGTGGTTAACACTTGATGTGATAATACTTGTGTTGTGAGCTGTGAGTTATATAATAACCGACCAGTATTTACCTTGAGAAAAATGTTTATGCGCAGTGTTAAAGAGAAAGTGTAGGTTTCCTTGTTAGGAACCAGTGTTAAATTGTAGCGCAATGTGTTAAACGTGTTTGAAACACGAGTGTGAGGTCATGGGTATTGTATAATTCATGAGCAGTGTTTGTGTGTAAAAAAAAATGATTTTAGGGGTTGGACCTGAATTAGGAAGGTGAAGCCCTAACAGATTCTTCGGAGTCTAGACCTTGGGGGTAAAGACACTCGGTTTGAGTACTTCTTTAAGCCTATATTAATCCCATATGGTTGGAGCATTCTCGCAAAACACAATGACCCTGACTGGTCACCTTATGATTTTACTTAGTGAGAGTGACCTGACATACTCATTGTGTGGTGTGACTTGTTATGTACTCCTAAGCGCCATAGGATGGTTTTTCACTGACATGGTACCACATTGCCTATTGGCTTGAGTCTTAGTGCATCTGTTGCATAACGTTTGTGTATTTATTGATATTGATTGATTTAGTGATATTGTGTTTTGATCTTTGAGTACGTGAATGATGTGAAAATGAATGAAACGTGTTGTGTTGTGATGTGATATTACGCGACAAAGTGGTGGAATTACGTGATCTATGTTTAAGTAAGTTGTATCTCATTTACATGATATGTATATCTAGTTGTCTCATTTCTCTCTATTAGTTAGGAATGTGATAACTCACTTCGCGTGTGCTATTTGTGTTTGGATCTCGTGATGATCTTGAACTTTGTGTTTGTGGGAGCAGATGACTAGGTGAATGGCTATGGAGAACCTCATGCTAGAGGATGCGGGAACACAATGCTCTGATAGGATGTGACATTAGGATATAGGTTTCTATATTAATTGCATGAAGTCTTGGACGACCTTGTTTGAGCCGAGATGATGTTATTATTTATTTGGACAAGTTTTATTATGATGCGAAAAAAATGAATGCAAGGCTTTTACCCTTTCGAAAGGATTTTATTTAAATGTGTTTTAAGAAATTTTAATTAATTATAATTTCTTTTCCTTTTATTATTAGTATATATATGTATGGGGTAAAGGGTGTCACACAGTTCGGTGACTACATTTCACCTGTAGGGAAAATTTGTGTAGTGTCTGACCAGTGTTCATTAGATTATATGGAGTGGTTCTACATGATTTCGCATCCGTTTATAACTCTGGCACAGCCAGGGGATACTCCTAGTGTTCCGCCGGTTCAACAATATGACACATTTGTTGAACCAGATGTGC
This sequence comes from Glycine max, assembly GCF_000004515.6. Lineage (NCBI taxonomy): Eukaryota > Viridiplantae > Streptophyta > Magnoliopsida > Fabales > Fabaceae > Glycine > Glycine max. Next base: position 11,002,788 of record NC_038245.2, read on the forward strand.
ATCAGCAACTGGTGGCGGCAGTGGCACCTGATGAAGCAGACGTTAATGTGCATCGTCCTGGACATGCAGTGGTAATATATTTTTTTGGTATTTTGTGTTTTTGTTTGGTTTTTTATTTTATTACTAACAATTGTTATTTTTGTTTTTTTTTCACTAACTATGATGGTTATGTAGCAATTGCTGATAAGTTGGAGAGGCTATTAAACCTGAGGATCTTGACCAAAGGAACAGAAGCTTATACCGTTGCTAAAGAATGTTTGAGCATCGCAAGAAGCTATATTGGTCAATCAACTATAGGTCACAGATCGAGGCATAGGCGTCGTACGGACGATCGTTGAAGTTTTTTTTTCCTTATATATGCCAATTTTAATTTTTTGGATAATTTTTTTATTTGGTACATTTATGTATTGACACTGACATTTGGTTAATTAATAATTTTTGTGTTACTTACGGACACATTTTTAATTATATTATACAAATTTTTGTTATTTGTTTATTGTTAATTAGCCGTTAATGTTGATTTGAGGAACAAATTAATTCATCCATAAAAAATTACGAATGTATGTTTTTTGAAACATTTAAGCAGCATAAATCATTTTCAAAGTTGACAACACACTGTGAATTGCATGCGTCTGTTTAAAGAAATGAATACTACACCTACATACTGACATAGAAATGATTACTCAGTTATTTTAGTTTTGATAGTAACAATGCATGTCTGATGCAACATTATAGCATGACACAACATTGTTGTACTTGACAACACATAGGAAGTGGCACATGTCTATTTAAAAAAAATAACACAAGCAATCTCATTGAACATCTATATATACCACAAAAATATTATTAACAATCACACATTCTCACCCAATCTACCTTTAGAAACCAAATTCTACAAGAAACTATGACATTTTTGGGAGAAATAAGCAGTCAAACCATTGTCAACTCTAGATTAGCTTTTATTTTTCCAAATGGATCGATTATTCACAACGAATATGGTGTTTATTTCCAAAGTTCCACTTTGATACTCATTGGAGTACCTAATGATTGTGGTTTTGAAACACTAAAAAGCAGAATGCACAATACCCTTCAACTAACCAACGATCAATATTAGGATGAAATTTACTACCAACAGTCAGTCGTAGATGCTAGTAACCAATTTGCCTTTCAATCTATGCAATTGAAAAATGGTGATGATGTTAACACAATGTTAATGTGTAATGATCGATACTCGTGTGTTGGCCCGATTAAGTTATTATGTACTATTAGTAGAACACTGGATGGTATATTAAACTTACTTCAAGCTACTATGACTCCTACTGATGATGCCCTGCTATAATACAACGGGAGGTGGAACATGCCACGCCAAGATGACTTTGTGGGTTACTCATTCATAGGAAAAAAGTTCAAAAAGATTTGACATTCCTTCGGGATGTAGCATTGACAGACTCAAGGACGTGATCAAGCAAGTTGCACCTCAAGGGATTCCCCTTATGGTATTCATGAATTACAAACAATAAGACGATTATTTTTTCGACAACTAGGTCATTCTGAGTATTCAGAAAAAGTTATCAAATTTGAAATAATTGAGCTGAAAATTGACGATGACGTGCTGAAAGTCTTAGTATAGTCTAACTACTGGAAACGATTTGGCCCACTAAAAATTTTAGTTGTTTTTAGTAAATCGGTAATCAAAATGGAAGTCGACATGTATTGGTCGCAACATGATTCAATGCAAAATTAGTATTAATTAATTGTAGTTTTTGATGCATTTTTTGTTTGTTTCAACTATGTTGTAAGTTAATGTAATTTTTAAATTGGTGTCCATTAGCTAATGAAATCGTGTGTTTATCATTTTCAAAGTACTTATTGATGTCCTAGCTTTTAAAAATAATTAGTGGAAATAACATGCATAGCTTAACAAAATGTCAACAAAATAATTATTTACAGAAACGTCAGTGGAAATAACATATTTTATGTTCATTCTTCACCTAAACAAATTTGATTTTTAGCCTAGACAAATTTGTGTAATGCTGCATTCTACCTATATATCGGGTGGGCCACTGCTTTGCCTGATAATGATAATGTGTATTCCATAACAACGCCAATGGTGGCAAAAGACAATGATCTCGTAAAAGAACCTGTTACATAACGACAAATAGATTCAATGTAAGATAACCAACAACATTGTCAGCATTTATACTAACATAATAATCATGCAAATACCTGAACAAAATGATTCTCGTACACATGACCAATGCATATTACGCGATGCACAGAAGAATCTGGTGGTGGTTGACTTCTAAGAGGGAAAAAATGTCATGCTTTATTTTCGTGAAAGAGAAACAATAATCACGTTCTATCGTAAAGCAATGAGATATCCCATATCTGTATTATTCATCCACTTGTCTATTGTAACCTACATGTAACAGACAACAAATAACGGCTACTTAAATGTTATTTTAAGAAAAAGTGACATAACAATAAACTTATGCACCATAGATAATCCGTCAACAAGTAGGGAACGCTTTAATTCCTTAAATCTCTTTATGCCTCCAAGTAGGTTGATATACTTTTGCCACCAACTTGTGAGTTCTTTAGGAAAATGGTTGCACACTAATGACCATGATTATTCACCCATACCTAATAAGGCAGCTATTGCACGATAACCACAGTTACCATCCGCTTTGACATCAATAATGTTTTCAATGGAATCCTGGATGCACCGATGAAACTGATCCAACATTGGAATATTCCATCTCTATATTGGCTGCTCAGATGATGATGCACTACATTTCACTGAAGAATTACTATTTTGCACAAAGTGTAACTCATCAACATACTCCCAATAAGACGGATCACATTTTGTTGACTTTTGTTGTTTGGTCAGTGGTTTTTTTTTACCACCTTTGGTCTTCACCTTTTCTGGAGGAGGACACATAGAGTCTAGATCAGGATAAGCAATTTCTTGAAGCTTTGTCTTCAAATGTACTTTGCCACAAACATTGAGCTGCTCAAATCATTTTGACATTGTCATACCCTAGTTTCGTCCGGGGACTATTGTTTGATGGTATGCAACCTTTGGTTGACCGCTTCGAGGTACTTGGCACCCTTTGTTGCACAATACGTGAAGTTTCGAGACATGCCGAAAATCAAAAGGAAGCATTGTTACGCAATCCGTGAAATTCCATAACATGTCGGAAATCAAAAGGAAGTATTGTTACGCAATCCGTGAGTTTCTGTAACATTTCGAAAGCTAAAAAAGGAGTAATTTCATGACCCGTAAGGTTCCATAACTTTACGGAAAGAAAACAAGTATCGTTACGAAATTCGTAAAGTTTCGTAACGTTACGGAAAAAGAATCACAAAAAAAAGCAAAGGGGGTGAAAATAGCAACCAGGCCCACTTGGGCCTTCCAGAATATTCCTCCAGAAGGCGGTTGCTTCTGGAGGAAGCAACCTGGCTCACCTGGGCGAGCTGGGTGGCAAGCTCCTCCTCTATTTTCCTATAAATAAAGGGAAGAGTGAAGAAGAAAAGGGTTCAGCCTTCTTGGCATTTCGTAATCACTTAAAATTAGTGAGGAAAATTGTTTCCGTGAAGAAAATCCAAGTCGAGGCGCTTTCGTAACGTTTTCGTGGGTGATTTCGCGAAGATTTTCAACCGTTCTTCGTCGTTCTTCGTTCGTCGTTCGTTCTTTGTCGTTCTTCGGTCTTCAACCGGTAAGTTCCTGAAATCGAACTTTTCAATTCATTCTATGTACCCGTGGTGGTCCCCATTTGTTTCGCGTACTTTTATTTTCATTTCATTTACTTTCCGTACCCCCTTTTGACGTGCTTTAGTCATTTACTTAAGTCATTTTCTCGCCTAATCAAAAAATAAAATAAATTTCCACCGATCATTTGATTTGTAATATCCGTTAATTTCTGTTAAAATGAAATCCGACCGTTCGGTCATGCCGTAACCACATTGGAAACCAAAAAGAGGTAAAATAATAATATAATAATAAAAAAAATCTTTTAGTAGAATAAACCAAAAAAATCAATCGGGCGTTTCTCTTTGGGATTTCTCTTTCTTAATTGAATTGACTAATAACTAAAGTGAAACTAAGGCTAAAATCAACTCGCAAAGTCAAGCTCGTCCGTAAAAAATCACTAAAAAGGATTTTAAGATTCAAATACCTCAGTTTTTCTCACCAAGTAAAAATGGGTCATTTTAAGGTCCAACACCTTAAAAGGACCTCCTTCCAAGTAAAAAGAATCGCTCGATTCGCTCTTTAAGAAAGAACTACGTAGGTCTGATTTCTTCTTCGAGGGAGGGTACGTAGGAGCAAGAGCCCCGCTTTTGTCGACCTCAAAAATAAAAAGAAATAAAAGTTTAGATACACAATTTCACACAATTCTAATTTAAGGTTGTTGTCCTTTGGGACAAACGTGAGAGATGCTAATACCTTCCTCAAATGTAAATACAACTCCCGAATTTGGAATATTCTTCATGACCGGTTTCCTTCGGTTTTTCCGACGTTTTCCACAAATAAACGTTGGTGGCGACTCTGCGCATTTTCCTCCTTTGGAAGACTCACCCGTGAGCCTCGCCTCGCTCGCCTGAAAAAGGGTAGGTTGCGAGAGTTGGCGACTCCACTGGGGACTGTTTTTGTGAGTTAGGCCTATTTTAGGAAAGTGTGGAATTGTGAAACTTTGTGTGTGCATTTTTTTAGCTGTGTAAATATAATAAATGTTGTCTTTTCCACATTTTTACACTGCATTCTAAGCACCCATGGGTTTGAGTAAAAAGGGGCCCTATACCCGAGCCCATGGGGATTTAAGGAGTGGAGGTGAATCTATGGTCATGCTAGGTCTCCGACTTGCTTGATAATAGTGAAACCTCGTCTAGAGCTTTCTCTCTTTATAATATGTTGTCGCTGGTATTTCATACCACCACAATATTATTATCTTGAGTGATGATACCTCTAGAAAACAGCCGTGTGAGCTATGAATCATTGGGAGTAGTTATTAGAGACCCCTAGATATTTTCCTATAGGTCCCCAAATAGGGGCATGGAGCAAACACGCTCCGTGCCATTTGTTCTCATACATTCTTCTGCAAATAGCACTTAAATTATAGTTTTGCTGTATAACTAGTGATATTTTGTTTCTCTAGAGTAATGCGTCACTTTTTAATACATATGTTGGTGCGCTACAATGCCTCGAACGTAGTATTAAAAAGATGGATCTTCTTCGGTCTCGTATGTGTAAATTACCCCTTGTTTTTCTTTTCGTTTCATGCATGCGTAGTGCATTATTCATATCGGAGCCTTGATTCACCCCTTTTTAGGTAAATGATGGGGACAAATCAAAACAGAAAAATATTCTATCAAGTCAAGATTAAGGGCCTAGATGTCACCAGCCTTAAGGAGTTGGGACAGTTGATGGGACCCCTCCAAAGGCAAGCCTTCCGCAAAGTGTACGGAAAGATTTTAGATTTGACCACAACGGAGGTATTTACGGAAGTCGTTGTCTCCCTCGCCCAATACTATGACCAGCCGTTGAGATGTTTCACGTTTGGGTACTTCCAAATAGTATCGACTGTTGAAGAATTTGAGGAGATATTAGGATGCCCTCTTGGGGGAAGAAAACCGTATCTTTTCTCCGGGTTTCTTCCCTCCTTGAGCAAGATTGCAGCTGTGGTCGGGGATTCGGCAAGAGAGTTGGATCGTATGAAGCAAACTCGAAACGGCGTAGTGGGCCTACCACGCAAATACTTGGAAGGCAAGGCAAGGGATATGGCGAGTCAAGAAGAGTGGATCCCGTTTGCGAATATACTAGCTTTGCTAATCTTTGGGGTTGTCCTCTTTCCGAATGTGGACGGTTTGGTGGACCTAGCCGCAATTGATGCTTTCCTTGCATATCACCATAGCAAGGAGAGCCCGGTGGTAGCTATCTTGGCGGACTTATTTGATACATTTGAGCGAAGGTGCGAGAAGAACAGCGCACGGATCATCTGCTGCTTACCCGCTCTTTGTGTGTGGTTGGTTTCGCACCTATTCCAATAAGACATAAGGCACCCATGTCCGCTTCAAAGTTATCGCTCATGCGTCAAAAAGAGAAGAATAGATTGGTACCAGTACTTGGCTGGGATATGAGGCAGCACAATCAACTAGTTTCCTCGATGGAAGGAAGGAAAGGAGGGAGTTCTCTTCTCATGTGGGGACTACCCAAACGTTCAATTGATAGGGACGAGGGGTTGTATTAACTATAATCCCGCACTTGCCATAAGACAGTTAGGGTACCCCATGAGGGGAGCACCGACGGAAGAGAGCCTCTCGCCTTTCCTTGTGAGAGATTTCGGCGCGCAAAGTCTCAAGATTGTACAAAGAGTCCACAAGGTGTGGGAAAGCCCGTTAAGGAAAGATAAAGAACTTAGGGGCATCCGTAATGGCATCATCGGTGGTTATCATGAATGGCTAAGAGTTCGTACACGAGGGTTAGATTGGCTCTCCAAGTTGAAAATTATCAACGAGGAGAACTTCGAAGCTCCGGAAGAGGATGAAGAAGTCCAAGCTCTAAAATCAGAGCTAGGAAAGGCAAGACTCGCCAAAGAAAAATTCAAGTCAGTCGCTATAGACATCTGGAAAGAGTGTGCCGAGTTACAAGAGGAAAATGCGGCTACCACAAGAGCCCTCAAATGAGAAACCAAGAGGGCTCGCAAGGAAGAGCATGGCCGAGATAAATTCTGAGGAGCTTTGTGGGGCAGCAACAATGAGCTCAAACTCCGGAGAGAGGAAAAAGACCAGTCATGAGTACATGGCATGGTCTTAAAGGAAGAGTTAGTTGCTTGCTTAAGATCCAAGAGAAGTTTGGCCCAACACTTAGAAGCCACGGAGCAAAGCATGCTAGCTATAATAGGGCAGTACAAAGAAGAGTTAAACCAGTCTTTGACCCATGAACAAAAACTAGTAGAGGACTTCGCACAAGCGTACGCCGAGAAGGAAGCAAGAGGGAGGGTGATTGATGCATTGCATCAAGAAGCGACCATGTGGATGGATAGGTTCGCCTTGACCTTAAATGGAAGTCAAGACCTCCCGCAACTACTAGCCAAAGCAAAGGCCATCGCTGAAGTATGTTCAGCCCCCGAGGAAATTCACGGGCTAATCAATTATTGTCAACACATGATAGATTTAATGGCCCATATAATTAGAAACCGTTAGGTTCTGTTGTAACACTTTTGTATGATCTTGGCTAGATAAAAGCTTTTGTTCCTTTTTATAAAAAGAGAAGTTTTGAAACTCATCACATTGTCTAAAAATGCCTTGAGGTGGATCCAAGTGCTCTAATCATTCATTAGCATATTCATGTTCTGGTGGCATACTCACCACTGTTTGTTTCTTTAGGGAACTCACCATAACTAAAAAAGCGCAAAGGCACCCCTATAACACTCGATCCAGATGTAAGATGGATAACGAAGAGGGAGTGCAAGAACAGATGAAGGTCGACCTATCGGCCTTAAAAGATCAAATGGCTTCTATCACGGAGGCCATGCTAAAGCTTCAAAAAACTATAGAAGATAATGCTACGGCGGCCGCTTCCAATACAACTAGGGAAGCGGAACTGGTGCTACAGCCCGCAATAAACTTGGGCCGAGACAGAAACGCGACGGGTTTTAATCGGAGGTATAGTCCTCAAGCCTACCCTTATGGTTTGCCTCCAGACTTCACTCCCCGTACCGCTCCCGACGATTTGAGCCAAGCCCCTACCTTCGCGGGGCAGCTCCCTCCTCATGTCGACTATCCTCTGCAAGAAGATGATGAATGAGATACCCATTTAGGCCCTTTACTTCCCCTCAAGGATCCAACCCCCCATGAGTTGCCCCAACCAAACATAGTCCACCACGTCCCGTCTCCATCCGCACCCGTTAAGGAACTCGTTCCCTTTGCAAAAGACAAGGGAAAGATTGATTTACTTGAAGAGAGGTTGAGAGCGGTAGAAGGCCTCGGCAACTATCCGTTCTCGGATTTAGCGGATCTGTGTCTGGTACCTGACATCATCATTCGCCCCCAAGTTTAAAGTACCAGATTTTGATAGATACAAAGGGACGACGTGTCCCAAAAGTCATCTTCGGATGTACTGCCGAAGGATGGGGGCATATTCTACGGACGAAAAACTGTTAATGCACTTCTTTCAAGACAGCTTAGCCGGAGCAGCAGTGGCGTGGTACACCAATTTGGAAGCTTCTCAGATCTGGTCATGGAAAGACTTGGCAACTGCCTTCATTAGGCAGTACCAATACAACACGGACATGGCTTCTGATCGGAACCAACTTCAGAGCATGACCAAGCGGGAACATGAGTCCATTAAGGAATATGCTCAAAGGTGGAGAGACCTAGCAGCCCAAGTCGTCCCGCCCATGACTGAAAGGGAGATGATCACGATTATGGTAGATACGTTGCCTACATTCTACTACGAGAAGCTGATAGGATATATGCCGGCTAACTTTGCTGACCTCGTCTTCGCCGGAGAAAGAATCGAGTCCGGACTAAGAAAAGGCAAGTTTTAATATGCCTCCAACGTTGCCCCCAACAACAATAGAAGAGCCCCAGTGGTAGGCACACGGAAAAAGGAAGGAGATACCCACGTGGTCACCACCGCCCCAAAATGGATGAAGGCGCCCCAAAATGCCCAAAACTCATACCAACACAACCACCCGAACTTTTCGATCCGAGCCGGAAGTTCCCTCCCAACTCAGATGGAAAGGCCTCCTGCAACAGAAAAAACGCCTGCCCAACACACAGCTCCAGCCACTCCCCGGCCAGCCAATAATACAACCCCTGGCGCGAGCTATAACAATGCACGACGCCCCCCGAAAGATGAGTTCTCTCTTATTCCCATGGCATATTCCGAGTTGTGGCCCTCTATAATACCCTAATTTTGTCCGGGGATTATTACTTGATGATATACAACCTTTGATTGGCCGCTTCAAAATGCTTGGCACCCTTTGTTGCACAATATGTAAGTCTCGAGACACGCCGGAAATCAAAGGGAAGTAGGTTTACGCGATCCGTGAAATTCCGTAATGGGGCGGAAACCAAAAGGAGGTGTTGTCGCGCAATCCGTGAGTTTCCGTAACTTCTTCAAAAGCTAAAAAAGCAGTAAATACATGATCCGTAAGGATTCGTAACCTTACGGAAAGAAAATAAGTATCGTTACGAAATTCATAAATTTTCGTAACGTTACGGAAAAAGAATTACCAAAAAAGGTAAAGGGGGTGCATTTAGTAAAAGGGGGGTACAAATAGCAATCAGGCCCACTTGGGCCTTCCAATTCTTCCTCCAGAAGGCGATTGCTTCTGGAGGAAGCAACCTTGCTCGCCTGGGCGAGCTGGGTGGCAAGCTCCTCCCCTAATTTCCTATAAATAGGGGGAGGAATGAAGAGGGAAAAGGTTCAACCTTCTTGGCACTTCGTATTCTCTTAAATGTGCAGAGGAAAATTGTTTCCGTGAAGAAAATCCAAGCCGAGGCGCTGCCGTAACGTTTCCGTGAGTAATTACGCGAAGGTTTTCAACTGTTCTTCGACATCCATCGTTCGTTCTTCGTTTTCTTCGGTCTTCAACTGGTAAGTACCCCAAATCGAGCTTTTCAATTCATTCTAGGTACCCATGGTGGTCCCCATTTTGTTTCATGTATTTTTATTCTCGTTTTCATTTACTTTCCGTACCCCTTTTTGACGTGCTACAATCATTTATTTAAGTCATTTCTCGCCTAATCAAAAAATAAAATAAATTTCCACCGATCATTTGATTTGTAATATCCGTTAATTTTTGTTAAAATGAATTCCGACCGTTCGGTCGTGCCGTAACCACGTTGGAAATAAAAAAGAGGTAAAATAATAATATAATAATAAAAAAATACCTTTTAGTAAAATGAAGCGAAAAAAATCAATCGGACGTTTCCTCTTTGGGATTTTTCATTCTTAATCGAATTGACTAATAACTAAAGTGAAACTAAGGCTAAAATCAACTCGCCTAGTCAAGCTCGTCCACAAAAAAGTCACTAAAAAGGGTTTTGAAATTTTATCATTTCAGTTTTCCTTATCAAGTAAATGGATCATTTTTAAGGTCCAACGCCTTAAAATGATCACCCTTCAAGTAAAAGAATCGTTTGATTCACTCTTAAGAAAGAACTACGTAGGTCTGATTTCCTCTTCGATGGAGGGTACGTAGGAGCAAGAGCCCCGCTTTTGTTGACCTCAAGAAATAAAAAGAAATAAAATGTAAGATAATGCAATTTCACAATTCTAAAAAATAGGTTGTTGTCCTTTGAGACAAACGTGAGAGGTGCTAATACCTTCCTTAAACGTAAATACAACTCTCGAACTTAGAATTTTCATTTTGACCGGTTTCCTTCAGTTTTTCCAACGTTTTTCACAAATAAACGTTGGTGGCGACTCCGCTCATCTTTCCTCCTTTGGAAAGTGCACCCGTGAGCCTCGCCTCGCTCGCCTGCAAAAGGGCATGTTGCGACAGTTGGCGACTCCACTAGGGTCAGTTTTTGTGAGTTAGGTCTATTTTAAGGAATTGTGGAATTGTGAAACTTTGTGTGTGCATTTGTTGAACTGTGTAAAATGTAATAACTGTTGTCTTTTCCACATTTTTACATTGCATTCTAAGCACCCACGGGTTTGAGTAAAAAAAAAGGGGGGGCCTATACCCGGGTTCATGGGAATTTAAGGAGTGGAGGTGAATCTATGATCATGCTAGGTCTCCGACTTGCTTGATAATAGTGAAACCTCGTCTAGAGCTTTCTCTCTTTATAATATGTTGTCGCTGGTATTTCATACCGCCACAATATTATTATCTTGAGTGATGATACCTCTAGAAAACAGCCGTGTGAGCTATGAATCATTGGGAGTAGTTATTAGAGACCCCTAGATACTATCCTGTAGGTCCCTAAAATAGGAGCACGGAGCAAACACGCTGCATGCCGTTTTAAACACTGCCGTGCATGTAGTCCTAAATGTCATATACACCTTTGCTTGTAATTATTTATGGATATTGTCGTACTCTGTGCATCCCCCTGTTGCGCTTTTGCGCATCTGCATCATGCCGTCACACATGCGTTGTATGTGGGTCTCGTCTTTTGTCGTGGGAAGTCGAAAGATCCATATCGTCTTCTTAACTGCACACATGGGGCACTGCGCCCCCAAATGCGCAGTAAGGAGAGATGATTTTCCGGGCTCTCGTGTCCGTAAATGCATTCATATCATGCATTGCATAAACATCTCTTCAGCATCATAATGAACATATCGTTCCTGCATTTGTCCGTTATCACATTCCAACCTCACATTTTGCATGGGTCATTGCATCATCATGCATATGCGTTCAAACAAACTTTTTGATCTACAAATTGCATACCAATTGTTTTCATGTTTGCTCATGCGTGACCCTTGTGTTTTCCTCTACAAGACAAAAACAAAAAAGAAAGCGCGAAAATTCACGTTGCATTCTTAGTTGCATATATTCGATACCATGAGCCAACCATGTTGGGATCATAAACCCATTTCACTTAAAAACAAAATGATTGAACATGGTACCTAATGCATGGTTAACTAAGAAAGGGTGTTTCTTCGGGCATCTCAATCTCATAATTACATTTTCCATGCATATCATGCGTATTCCCGAGTCTTTCATCCCTATGAAATGTTGTTGAAGTATTGGTGATCAAAATTGCCATTCCCTGGGTTATGGGGCTGAACCAAGCTCGTGCTTTTATGAAAAGGTTCATCGAGTCAAGTTGAAGTAAGGAAGTAACCATCTTGCAAAATTGGGGCAAAAGATGGATCGTGTTACATCATTGCTTCGTCTATTGCCAAACACGTTTAAGATTGTTGATATCCTTGTTACTTCTAGCTTCACCTTGACAAAGATGTCATGGACCATGTTGAAAATCTAAATTGATGACCTGCGTAAAAATTCATAATACTTCAACTGTGCATCATTCGCATACCAGCACTGTTGCTAAGGTGAACCCGATGCCCCCATCTGATCTCAACCAATGAATCATCCAACCTCAGATATGGTAGGCAAAGATTTAGGAAGTACGGACGACCCCATGATGTGCAAATTCAAAACGAGCATGCCTTCCCGCCACATGGCTTGCCTCCCAACTATACACCACCCAATGTAGCATACACTCCCAATGAGGATGTCAATAAATGCTTATTGAGAGCCGACAACCTCATCATATACATGTCTCTCAACCCATGGGGGAGACACATGAAATTCCCCACCACAATCAAGCCGACTTTGGGCCTTGCCTCGGATATGCCACTGAAGGGCAAGCAGTTGTTGGTGTACCCCTACAAAACCCTTTGGAGGGCCCTCAGTATCATCCCCAACTACACCTCTTGCCTTCCACAACAAGTGAAAACCCTCATGCTATGGCAGAAATGGGAAAGTTGGATCATCTAGAGGAAAGGCTCAGGGTCATTGAAGGAGGTGAAGATTATGCCTTTGCTAACCTAGAAGAGTTGTTCCTAGTACCCAATATCATCACCCCTCCCAAGTTCAAGGTGTTGGACTTTGACAAGTACAAGGGGACTACTTGCCCCGAGAACCATCTAAAGATGTATTATCGAAAGATGGGGGCATATGCAAAAGATGAGGAATTGCTGATATATTCCTTCCAAGAAAGTCTTACTAGGGTAGCTGTTACTTGGTACACTAACTTGAAACCTTCCCGAGTCCATTCTTGGAAGGACCTAATGGTTGCCTTCGTTAGGCAGTGTCAGTATAATGGCTTCGGATAGGATGCAACTACAAAACATGTGCAAAAAGGGGGCACGAATCCTTCAAAAGAATACGCCCAAAGGTGGAGAGACCTGGCAGCTCAAGTGGCACCTCAATGACAGAGAAAAAAAAGATGACAATAATAGTAGACACATTACCAGTATTCTACTATGAAAAGACGGTGGGCTACACACCTTCAAGCTTTGATGATATGGTCTTCACCGACGAAAGGATCAAAGTGGGTCTAAAGAGGCAAATCTGATCATCATGCTTTGATAAATGCCAAAAAAACTAGGGCAAATGAAGAGGGTGAGAATGAGGGAGAAGCCCATGCTGTGACTGCCATTCCTATACATCCAAGTTTCCCACCAACCCAACAATGTCATTACTCAGCCAATAACAAACCTTCTCCTTACCCACCGCCCAGTTATCCACAAAGGCAATCCCTAAATCAACCACAAAGTCTGTCTACCGCACTTCCAATGAAGAACACCACCTTTAGCACAAACCAAAAACACCAACCAAGAAATGAATTTTGCAGCGAGAAAGTCTGTAAAATTCACCCCAATTCTAGTGTCCTATGTTGACTTGCTCCCATATCTACTTGATAATTCAATGGTAGCCATAACCCCAGCCAAGGTTCATCGACCTCCATTTTTCTGAGAATACGATTCGAACGCAACGTGTGCTTGTCACGGAGAAGCCCCGGGGCGTTCCATTGAGCATTTGTAGGGCTCTGAAGCATAAGGTGCAAGGTCTAATTGATGCGGGCTGGCTGAAATTTGAGGAGAATCGCGTGTAAATCCTGACATTGACAAGAGATGCCACACATGGGGCAATTTTGAAAGCTGTTGTTAGATGTCTCTAATGACTCATCAGGATTTTCAAGTTTGTACCATTATTGTAAACCACAGTTACAATGTTAAATGAAATGGATAAAGTTGATATCTTTGTCCCTCATCCTCTCACGAACGCATCTTTGCTTATTCAACTTTCACCGGAATGTGGGTGCAAGCCATTGGTCTGTTTGCTCAAGCAACCTGTGCTCCTGAGTTTGGACTTCCAAGACCGTTCAATCAGAGATTACTCGTCTTGCACGTTGGTGGGGGTGCCGTAAAACAACGAGTAAAGTTCAAAACAAATAAGTTTCAAAATAAAAAGAAAATTATTCAAAAAAAAAAAGCATTTGATTGACTGTCTTTTCATGACGTTCATGTGACCTCATTTTATCATTCCGGAAAGTTTGTCTTTTTAGAGAGAAGTGAGTTATCAAGAATAGGATGTTGGACAAATGGCCTCAGTTATCTTAAGAAGGGGGGATTGAATTAAGATACGAAGATTATTCCCCAATTAAGCTTTCACTCTCTCTTTTCGGATTAACAACGCACACAGGGACAACCCTTCCCTTGTGTTCAAGAATCCCCTACAACAAGAGACCCATGGTCTCTTAATCCATTTTCAGAAATAAGAAGAAGAGAAGAAGAAATCTCTCTTAAAAGAGATAGATTGTACAATGAAGATCAATCAAAATTCCTTATTGAATATGCAAGTGGTTGACCAAGGAATCTTTTTGAGAGGATAAGACAATTCAGTTCAGAAAAACTCTTAATCTTTTGAGAGGATAAAACTTTTTGGGCAATGAAAACTCCTTTTAAATTCGTGTTTCCAAGTCACCTTTGATGGCCATTCATAAAAGATTTGAATAGATGTGACTCTTGGAAATTATTTTCTGAAAATCCCCTCTGGTAATCGGTTACAAGACTTGTGTAAACAATTACAGGTTTTGAAATTTGAATAAACTGCTGGTAATCAATTACCATCCATGTGTAATCAATTACACGTTATAAATTTTGAATTCAAATTTCTAGTGACTGTCATAAACATTTTCAGCTGCTGGTAATCAATTACCGGAGAGAAAATCTCAATTTGAAATGATAGAATTCTTTGGTCAAACCTTTTGTTTTTTCAATTTGGAAACTTCTTCCTAGAGATTCTAGAGATCAACTTGATCATATATCTTGATTTTCTTGGATTCTTGTCTTGAATAAAACTTAGAAGCACTTGATCCTTTAGCATCATCTAGACATCAAAACATCTTGCTTCTACATAGGAGTCATTTGGCTTAATCCATCAACTGAAAAATCCTTCAACTATTTCTCATCCTTGGAAAATTCTTTTTGCAAGAATCAACTGCTTATTTCATTCTTCCTCACTACGAGGTTGTGAAAACAAGACAACAATTGGTACCTCTAAGCCCTACACTGGGGCAATGAAAGGCACCATGCAAAAACCTCAAGCGAACCTAGGGGCAAATTAGAAGTTTTCACCCAATAGGTTCTCAGCTACAAGGTCATGATGAAAGATAACAATTGGTACCTCAAAGCCTTACACCGTGGCAATGAGGGGCATCGTGCATGAGCCTCAAGTGAACATAGGGGCAGATCAAAAGTTCTCACCCATCGATGTTTTTAAACAAAAAAAGGGGGGGGAGACAAACCCTAGAATTTCAATAGATTGATTAAACGTCAAACGGCTCCATTGCCGTCACTCCAAAATGATCAAGTGACTAAATCAAATAGAACATACACTCTGAGGGAGTTCCCGGAAAGATTTGCAAAAGATAGGATAAGGTTGCATGAATTATCACCTTTTTCAAAAGGACAGTCAATCTGTGTTTTCCAAAAAAATTAAATCAAAATCAAAATCACAAAGTAGGGAAAGAATGTCATGAACATTGTGCAACTTTTCATTGCATTGCATTGTTTCATATGAGGTCAGCGTTACCAAATTTCACGACAAAGGTTGCATGCGTCTGCATCCCTAAAAATCATGTTAACTGCATAGATTTCCTACATCTCGTGTCCAATCTTTTTGGATGACTAGCCCTCTCGATGAGTCGATCTCTTGCTTTCTCATAAAGGTGGACCCTTGGGTACTAGTACCTATCACCTTAAGAGGACTATATGTCCTCGCCATCAGAGGACTGCACATCCTCGCCTGCAGAGGGCTGCACGCCCTCGCCTTTAGAGGGCTACGTGTCCTCATTTTCAGTGTGCTCCATATCCACACCTTAAGAGAATATAAGGTCCTTTGCCCTTAGATGCTTCACCGAGACTTGCGCTCCCGGTTACGGGGGGCAGTAGTTTCTTTTTATCAATTCCTGGGCCACCCCCTAATATTGGAGGGCGACCAACTGTGCGAGCACATCTAGAGAGGAAGGCTATCACGCATCTACTATGCATACCGGGGCAAGATTTCACCCGTGCCGCTGCAAAAAGACGAGCGCGGATCATGCGCACCAACATGACCACTCTTACATGGATATGGATGACGTTGCTATTTAGCAACATTCTGCCCAGCGACCACAATGCCAATCTCCCCCTGCAGATGTATCAGTTGGTCTGTGCCGTCATGACATAGGTAAGTATGCACATGGCTCAATTGATTTCTGATGTCATCTATTGTTTGCAGGGATCGTGCCCACAAGACGCCCAGTGGACCCGAAGAAGTCCAACAGGGCCCTGGGGTTTCCAGCTCTGGTTACGGGCCTCTGTCAGTCCTACAGGGTGCCCGTCCCCCCAGCGAGGTCATACCATCGTGACATAGGTAAGTATACATATGGTTCAACTGATTTCTGATGTCATCTATTGTTTGCAGGGATCGCGCCCACAAGACACCCAGTGGACCCGAAGAAGTCCAACAGGGCCCTGGGATTTCCAGCTCTGGTTACGGGCCTCTGTCAGTCCTACAGGGTGCCCGTTCCCCCAGCAAGGTCATGCCATCGTGACATAGGTAAGTATGCACGTGACTCGATTGATTTCTGATGTCATCTATTGTTTGCAGGGATCGCGCCCACAAGACACCCAGTGGACCCGAAGAAGTCCAACAGGGTCTTGGAGTTGCCAAGCTCTAATTATGGGCCTCTGTCAGTTCTATGGAGTGTCTGTCGCCCTCAACAAGATCATCAGGCCCCCTACTAATCGAGCTTTCATCAAGAAGTACTGCGTCCCCAAGCAGGCGTAGGGCGAAACACCATAGCAGCCTGGGGATGGCCGGTAGCGGGCAACAGACGCACCGCCATCACCTCTAGAGTTCACCTCAGCTCATCCACAAAAAGGATAGAGCGGTGCTTACGACCCATGGCCGACCAATAGGCGACCAAGTCCAGAGCCAAAGGTAAGCAAAGTACTAGGTCCGTGACCGACAAGTCATCAAGCGTCCAGCTCAAGACGTTAAAGAAGCGCTACTAGGAGGCAACCTAATACCTTTTAAATCTCTGCTTGTTATTTGATCACTTTTGTTTCTCAAGTCATAGCAGGACACACCTAGTTGCTCATGATCCTAGAAATTTAAATAAAACAAGCACAAGCTCGGAAGGTAGTCATACCTCACAAAATATATATATATATATATATATATATATATATATATATATATATATATATATATATATATATATATATGTATGTTTAGGTACAAAGATACCTTGGATATGCATGTATGTAGCAAAAATACTTCATAAAATATATATATGTATGGGTAGCAAGATACCTTGGATATGCATGTATCTAGAAAAAAATATCTCACAAAACATATATATGTATGTTTAGGTAGCAAGATACCTTGGACACGCATGTATATAGCAAAATACCTCACAAAAATATACGTATGTTTAGGTAGCAAAATACCTCATGAAAAAAAAAAGAGCAAAAAGAGAGTGAGCAAGAAAAGAATAAGAAGAGAAAAAAAATAGAAAAAAATAAAAAATAAAAGTTGTCTAGCTAAAAAACAACATGCTTGTGAAAAAGAAAATTTCCAACTTTTCTTTGAAAGATTTTACTGATCTTAACCAGTTTTTGAAAAAAATAATGTGTATACACCTGAAGAGTGAATGCTGTGAAAATTTTCCGAACGCCCAAAATGGACTCGGATGAATGCATGATTTGATAAAAGAACATATTTTGGAAACACTGGGTTGACTTAAAATAGGGAAGATGAATCCTGAGCCCTAGTGTCACATGATCATAAAAACTTGATGCTTGAGTGTCCACATGGGTGCATGCATGACCAGTTTTGCATAAAATTTCCTAATCATCATTGTTGCATGTGTATCATGGAAATAATGTAGGACATCCCCTTTATCCCCGAACCGCTGGCCAAACCCTGACATATATCATGACCAGCCGTTCTACAAGCCTTGAGCCAAAATCCCAACTTATCATAAACCTTGACCCAGGGTGAGAATGTCAATCCTCGCCCTCGGAAGAAAACAAAAAAAAAGAAGAAAGAAAGAAAATTCCCAATCAAAGAATGGGAGAAGGCAAAAAAAAAGGAAAGAAAATTCTCGATCAAGGATCGGAAGAAAACTGAAGAAACATCCGGAAAGGTCTTTGGGCCAGACAATATCTGAACAATACAGAATTGTCACCAAGTGAACAAGAAAAAGGAAACCACGACCTAAAGTGGTCCTCTCCCTTTGATTGCCGACAAAATCCTGTGCGCTAGCGACTTTCTCGCCACGCACTAAACAAAAACAGAAAGGAAAAGGCAAAAACACTCAAAGCCAAAATTCCCCACCTAAAAACCATTCCCGAAAAAAGTCCTATTGAACCATGATCACGCATGTAATCTTTGATTTGATAGGAAATGATTTTCGAAATCAAGTCATGACATATTTATGGTTCGGAATTAGGATAAAACACTTATCTGTGTGAGATTGATACACTTTGAGTGATTTTCTCCTATCTTTGTTGGACCCAGTGCTTCCACTAAATGGTCATTTAGAAACGAAATGCTAACATCCAAAATCTCATTTATGGTTATGAGAAAATTTCATCAGCATACTCTCGTTCCTCGATAGACACATTGATTTTCATCCAAAAAGCATATGTTGCTCTGATCAGTTGGAAGTTTTGTCTCTTTACTAAAGCATGTTCGCATTTTAGTGAAGAAAACACCGAGACTATTTTTAGTCTCACAGTTAGCAAGAACTACGTAGGTCTGAGTTCCTCATCACAAATTGAGGATACGTTGGAGCAAAAGCCCTGCTTTTGTCGACCACCCCACCTTTTGTTATCGTGACCCAAAAGTCTGGTGGCATGCGGAGCCACATGACCATGGGATCCCCAAATTCGTATGTTCCATCATTTATCATTTGTATGTTATCTTGTTTCTATGACTTGAGGGACTAACGTTTGTTTCGTTTTGATTGACTTTTGTTTTGTGCATACATGTCGTTTGAACTGTTACGTTAGTATTTACTTTGTTGTTGTCAATAGTGTTTGTTGAAGTTCCGAAATCTCGTAGAATTTTTCATTTAGGAACGTCGTCCAAAATAAAAAAAAATGAACCAAAATCATGATAAAAAGAAAGAAGCGTTGTGAATAAATGTCTACGTATATAAAGAAAAAGAAAAATGTTTCTCATATATGAATGTAGAAGGAAAATGTGTATAGAAGGATTTTTGCGTGTGTGAATAATGTGTGAAAAGAAATCCTTGTGTGTGTGAGCAACGAGTGTATATAAAGAAACTTTTGTATGAACCATAGGTGTGTGTTGGGAAAAACGAAGAAAATCGTTGAACGTAAATAGGGTTTGTATATAGACTGTGTGACGTAAAGAGAAAGAGTCCTAATGCGTGTACAAAAAAAGTTTGTCATGTATAAGAATGTAGATGTACAAAGAAAAGTTTTCCTCATAGAGGGCCATGGGTGTATAGTTTTGTGAATATAAAAATGAAACAAAAAAGGAAAAAGAAAGGAAGACATCGAAGGTTGACATGTTACAGTCGTAGGAAGCATAAATCATTCGTAGATAGCAAACATATCTTCTGGAAACAAGGGACTGACGCTAAGAGTTTATTTTCGTAAATAACTGAGATAAGAACGGGTGAATCCATTGAACTAATGAAAGAACATAATTTGGAAACATTGGGTCTGTTTGTGTAAATTCCCAACTGTAGTATCACAGTGCCATAAACGGGATGCTTAAGTACCCACCTGGCTGTGGCCATGACTAATTTTGCACATTGTTTCCAAATCATCATTGTTGCGCGTGCCTTGTGGAATAATATGAAAGTTCGGCCCGAGACCGACACCTTGACACACGAATTTGTTTTGCCCCAGATATCCAGATCGGGCTCCCCCGATAAAAGACCCCATTGAGACACAACTTTAGACTATTTTGAACCTTGGCCTATAAAAAAGAATCCTCATCCTTTCCCCCGAAGCAAAGGACAGCGGAATCTCCTCAAGGGAGAGCGAATAGAATGCTAAAACCGGATTTCCCAAAGAAAGGAATGGAGAAGAAGAAATGGAAAGAAAGAAAAAGAAAAAGATGAAAACAAAGAAAAGAACAATAAAAAGAAAGAAAAGGAAGGATTCCCGATCGAAGATCGAAAGGAAGTGAAAAAGGAAAAGATCGGAGGAAAACAGAGTAATTCCCGATCAAAGAAAGAAAGAGAACATAAATTCTACAAGCCAGATAAATTTTCGGCAAGGTAGGTGACTGCCGGCAAAGGAAAACCCATTTTTGGTGGTTCTTCCTTTCAGATTGCCACTCAAAATCATTCTCGACTGGCGATATCCCGCCCCACATAAACAAAGAGGAAAAGACCGGAACACCCAGTTTCCTCTCAAAAAACACTACCCTCGAGAAAATCCTATTGATCTGTGATCGTACGTGTGATCTTTGATTCGATAGGAAATCGTGTGCAAAATAAAGTCGTGGTGCAGTTATGGTTTGGGATTAGGGTAAAACACTTGCCTGTGTGAGTTTTTATACACTATGAGTGATTTATTCCCAGTTTCAGCTTAACCTGATGTTTCCCCTGAATGTTCATTCAAAAGTTTAAAGTTGACATCCTGCCTTTCATTTTCGGGTACAAGGAAGATTACCCTTGGCATAAGTATATTGTTGTTCTAGGACATGGTGCTCTCGCGAATGATTTATTTTTCTTTGCAAAAAGCATGTTTGCCTTTTTTAGGTGGAAAAACCCGGTGGACCATTCGGTCCTGCCTCACCTTTTTCGGAGACCCATGAATTGCGTTTTCGTTCATGCATCTTCCACCCATGAGTTTGGAGCCATGCGTAGTGATTGCTTAGTGCAATTCTCCATTCTCTACCCCTTTTTTGGAGCCCCATGAATTGCGTTTTCATTCATGCATCCTCCACCCACGAGTTTGGAGCCATGCGTAGTGATTGCTTAGTGCAATTCTCCATTCTCTACCCCTTTTTCGGAGTCCCATGAATTGCGTTTCCGTTCATGCATCCTCCACCCACGAGTTTGGAACCATGCCTAGTGATTGCTTAGTGCAATTCTCCATTCTCTACCCCTTTTTCGGAGCCCCATGAATTGCGTTTTCGTTCATGCATCCTCCACCCACGAGTTTGGAGCCATGTGTAGTGATTGCTTAGTGCAATTCTCCATTCTTTACCCCTTTTTCGGAGCTCCATGAATTGTGTTTTCCTTCATGCATCCTCCACCCACGAGTTTGGAACCATGCGTAGTGATTGCTTAGTGCAATTCTCCATTCTCTACCCTATTTTGGAGCCCCATGAATTGCGTTTTCGTTCATGCATCCTCCACCCACGAGTTTGGAGCCATGCGTAGTGATTGCTTAGTGCAATTCTCCATTCTCTACCCCTTTTTCGGAGTCCCATGAATTGCGTTTTCGTTCATGTATCCTCCACCCACGTGTTTGGAGCCATGCGTAGTGATTGCTTAGTGCAATTCTCCATTCTCTACCTTGTTTCGGAGCCCCATGAATTGCGTTTTCGTTCATGCATCCTCCACCCACGAGTTTGGAGCCATGCGTAGTGATTGCTTAGTGCAATTCTCCATTCTCTACCCCTTTTTCGGAGCCCCATGAATTGCATTTTCGTTCATGCATCCTCCACCCACGAGTTTGGAGCCATGCGTAGTGATTGCTTAGTGCAATTCTCCATTCTCTACCCCTTTTTTGGAGCCCCATGAATTTCGTTTTCGTTCATGCATCCTCCACCCACGAGTTTGGAGCCATGCGTAGTGATTGCTTAGTGCAATTCTCCATTCTCTACCCCTTATTCGGAGCCCCGTGAATTGCGTTTTCGTTCATGCATCCTCCACCCACGAGTTTGGAGCCATGCGTAGTGATTGCTTAGTGCAATCCTCCATCCTCGCCTTTTATTCGGAGCCCCATGAATTGCATTTTCGTTCATGCATCCTCCACCAAAGAGTTTGGAGTCATGCTTCATGATTGACTAGTGAGGACCCTCTAGTGCAATCCTCCATCCTTGCCTTTTTTTCGGAGCCCCATGAATTGCGTTTTCGTTCATGCATCCTCCACCAAAGAGTTTGGAGCCATGCTTCATGATTGACTAGTGAGGACCCTCTAGTGCAATCCTCCATCCTCACCTTTTATTCGAAGCCCCATGAATTGCATTTTCGTTCATGCATCCTCCACCAATGAGTTTGGAGTCATTCTTTATGATTGCGTAGTGTGGACCCTCTAGTGCAATCCTCCATTCTCCAATGTGTTCTTCATTGTCAAGTGCAGACCCTCTTGACTGGAAAATGTGACCTTTGTTATTTTTCCGATTGATTCCTTTGCCAAACATGTATATTATATTATTGTTGTTTTTGTTGTTGTTTGTATTTTGTTTTGTGTTGTGCAGAAAAAAGAAGGAGTAGAGACGAGAGTCGTCATGGGCTAATCACGGAAAGGGCAAGAAGGACGAAATCAGTGTCTTATCTTTGCTTTCCTCTTATCTCCGATAAAAGGTAAGTAAAGAGGGGCAACTGTCATACCCTAATTTCGTCTGGGGATTATTACTTGATGATATGCAACCTTTGATTGGCCGCTTCAAAATACTTGGCACCCTTTGTTGCACAATATATAAGTCCCGAGACATGCCGGAAATCAAAGGGAAGCAGGTTTACGCGATCCATGAAATTCCGTAATGGGGCGGAAACCAAAAGGAGGTGTTGTCGTGCAATCCGTGAGTTTCCGTAACTTCTTCAAAAGCTAAAAAAGGAGTAAATACATGATCCGTAAGGATTCGTAACCTTACGGAAAGAAAATAAGTATCGTTACGAAATTTGTAAAGTTTCGTAACGTTACGGAAAAAGAATTACCAAAAAAGGTAAAGGGGGTGCATTTAGTAAAAAGGGGGGTACAAATAGCAATCAGGCCCACTTGGGCCTTCCAGATTCTTCCTCCAGAAGGCGGTTGCTTCTGGAGGAAGCAACCTTGCTCGCCTGGGCGAGCTGGGTGGCAAGCTCCTCCCCTAATTTGCTATAAATAGGGGGAGGAATGAAGAGGGAAAAGGTTCAGCCTTCTTGGCAGTTCGTATTCTCTTAAATTTGCTGAGGAAAATTGTTTCCGTGAAGAAAATCCAAGCCGAGGCGCTTCCGTAACGTTTCCATGAGTAATTACACGAAGGTTTTCAACCGTTCTTCGACATCCATCGTTCGTTCTTCGTTTTCTTCGGTCTTCAACTGGTAAGTACCCCAAACCGAGCTTTTCAATTCATTCTATGTACCCGTGGTGGTCCCCATTTTGTTTCATGTATTTTTATTCTCGTTTTCATTTACTTTCCGTACCCTCTTTTGACGTGCTTCAGTCATTTATTTAAGTCATTTCTCGCCTAATAAAAAAATAAAATAAATTTCCACTGATCATTTGATTTGTAATATCCGTTAATTTTTGTTAAAATGAATTCCGACCGTTCGGTCGTGCCGTAACCACGTTGGAAATAAAAAAGAGGTAAAATAATAATATAATAATAAAAAATACCTTTTAGTAAAATGAAGCGAAAAAAATCAATCGGACGTTTTCTCTTTGGGATTTTTCATTCTTAATCGAATTGACTAATAACTAAAGTGAAACTAAGGCTAAAATCAACTCGCCTAGTCAAGCTCGTCCACAAAAAAGTCACTAAAAAGGGTTTTGAAAGTTTATCATTTCAGTTTTCCTTATCAAGTAAATGGATCATTTTTAAGGTCCAACGCCTTAAAATGATCACCCTTCAAGTAAAAGAATCGTTTGATTCACTCTTAAGAAAGAACTACGTAGGTCTGATTTCCTCTTCGATGGAGGGTACGTAGGAGCAAGAGCCCCGCTTTTGTCGACCTCAAGAAATAAAAAGAAATAAAAGGTAAGATAATGCAATTTCACAATTCTAAAAAATAGGTTGTTGTCCTTTTAGACAAACGTGAGAGGTGCTAATACCTTCCTCAAACGTAAATACAACTCCCGAACTTAGAATTTTCATTTTGATTGATTTCCTTTGGTTTTTCCGACTTTTTCCACAAATAAACGTTGGTGGCGACTCCGCGCATCTTTCCTCCTTTGGAAAGCGCACCCGTGAGCCTCGCCTCGCTCGCCCGCAAAAGGGCATGTTGCGACACCCTCATTATTGGAAAATCACTTGGTGGTGGCCATACCCGGGAAGGTCTTCCAGCCACCATACCCCAAGTGGTACAACTCGAATGTCACGTGCGCATACCATAGCGGAGCCCCCGGACACAACATTGACTCTTGCCTGCCATTCAAGTATAAGGTGCAACACCTAATAAATGTCGGCTGTCTATCATTCCAAGAGGAGGGCCCCAACGTTAAAACCAATCCACTAGCCAATCATGGAGGAGCTAGCGTAAACGCCATCAAAGGATGGGCCGTCAGGGTCAAAGAGATTAGAAGATGTGGCTACGTCTAGATGATTCATCTACCAATTGTTGCAGGCAGCATGCATGGTCTCTCATGGCGGAGGCGAAAGTGATGAATGTTTGTTTCATCTCGGGGAATCACATGACATGGAAACCTGCCCCACGGTGGAAGAGTTACTTCAAGGGCTCATGGACTGGGGGCAGCTCGAAGTGTCCAAAGGAGATAGGGAAGAACCGCAGATTTGCATGCAATCGGCAGAAAGGAAGGTTCCCCCAACCCCCAAAGCCCCAGTAATATGTTTCACTAGGAATGTGATCGGCTCCAGATCCAAGTACCCCCCAACAGTGCCCAAGCCGACGCCGTTTTCCTATCAAAGCAATAAGGTCGTTCCATGGAAGTATACCCCTCCTGCTTTTGGAGAAAGGGCTGCAACTGAGGTTGACTCCTTGTCAGCCAAGGTGACCAACATTACCGGCCTTAGTGGCGTAACCCACAGTGGCCGGGTGTTCGCTCCCCCTCACTCGGCAGAATTGCCCTCCAAGGGAAAAGCACCCATGATCCAAGAGCCCGCAAACGTGGCCACTCCCTCAAAAGAAGTGGATCCCCCGGTGATGAAAGGAGCTGAAAAGAAAGAAGGTCTTCAAGGAAAGGCGGTGACCTTGGAAGAGGCTCATGAGTTCCTTCGTCTCATCCAACAAAGTGAGTTTAAAGTAGTTGAGCAACTGAATAAAACTCCGGCAAGGATCCCTTTGCTCAAACTGCTCATAAACTTCGAGCCTCATCGTGCACTATTGGTAAAGGTCCTCAACGAAGCCCACGTAGCGCACGACATCTCAGTCAAGGGTTTTGAAGGAATTGTAAATCATATAACTACCAATAACTATATCGCGTTCGCGAAAGAAGAGATTCCCGTCGAGAGGAGAGGGCACAACAAAGCTCTACATGTGTTTGTCAGATGCATGGACCATGTCGTCGTTAAGGTGCTCATCGACAATGGTTCAAGTTTAAATGTGATGTCAAAGACCACCTTGGAGAAACTTCCTTTTAATGCGTCACGTCTAAAACCAAGTTCGATGGTAGTACGAGCCTTCGACGGTAGTCGGCGGGAGGTGATGGGGGAAATCGACATCCCCATTCAGATAGGCCCCCACACTTGCAATGTGGTTTTTCAAGTGATGGACATAAATCCCGCCTGCAGCTGCCTTTTGGGGAGACCTTGGATTCACGCGCTAGGAGTGGTCCCTTCGACGCTTCACCAAAAATTGAAATTCACGGTTGGTGGACTCTTGGTAATAGTGTCAGGCGAAGCAGGTATGTTGGTAAGCTGCCCCTCCTCCGCACCATATGTAGAAGCAGCGGAGGAATCATTGGAAACAGCTTTCCAATCCTTCGAGGTGGTGAGTTGTGCCTCTGTGGAAACGAGTCCATTGCTGCCTTGTCTCTCTAATGCGGCCCTAATGGTGGCACGGGTGATGCTCAGGCATGGTTATGAGCCCGGAATGGGTCTAGGCAAGGACAGCCACGGGAAAGCCGACGTGGTCGACATTAGGGGGAACCCGTACAAATATGGGTTGGGGTATGAACCCGGGAAACCGGGAAGAAGGAATGCACCGTCAAGACTCCGGGCAAATAGGGCATGGCCCGGCCATGTTAGCCAATGTTTCACAAGTGTCGGGATGATGTTCGAGGAAGAGGTGGCGGCAATACGAGAGGAGTCTCCACAAGATCCGCCAAGTTTCGTGCAACCATGCCATCCCAATTCCCAAGTGGGAAACTGGCGCGTAATGAGCCAGTCGGAAGTCTATAGATTCCTTTCTCTTTTGTTTTGTGAAACCTACCTTATTAAATAACAAAGAGATCTTGTTTCATCTGTTCTTGCGATTCCACCTTTTCTCATATCATTTTGCATGTTTTTGTTTTTTGTCTTGACTGGTATAGATGTGAGGGTCGATTCTTTGAGGATCCTAACAATGAGGGTTTGATAATCGATTTTGACCGAGAAGTAAGTCAAACAATAAACGAAGAAGAGGAAGAGGACGTCCTTTCACCAGAGTTGGAGAGGTTGATCGCTCAGGAAGAACGCGAAATGAAGCCTCACCAATAGGAAATCGAACTGATAAACTTAGAGACCAGGAAGGGAAAGAAGGAAGTGAAAGTATGGATCGATATGACCGCACCTATCCGCCTAGGTTTGATAACCCTTCTTGAAGAATATCAAGACATCTTTGCGTGGTCGTACCAAGACATGCCAGGTCTGGATCTCGACATTGTGCAGCATAAGTTGTCATTGAATCCTGGGTCTTCCCCGGTTAAGCAAAAACTACGAAGGATGAGACCCGAAATGTCTTTGAAAATTAAAGAAGAAGTGAGAAAGTAGTTCGATGTGGGTAGCCAACATTGTCCCGGTCCCAAAAAAGGACGGCAAAGTACGAATGTCCGTAGACTATCGGGACTTAAACTGAGCCAGTCCTAAAGACAATTTTCCCTTGCCACACATTGATATACTGGTAGATAATACAGCCAAGTTCACCCTTTTCTCCTTTATGGATGGTTTCTCAGGGTATAATTAGATAAAGATGGCACCCGAAGATGTGGAGAAGACTACTTTCGTCACCCTATGGGGAACATTCTGCTACAAAGTGATGGCCTTCGGGCTAAAAAATGTTGGGGCAACCTATCAGCGTGCCATGGTAGCGTTGTTCCACGACATGATGCATAAAGAGATAGAAGTCTACGTAGATGACATGATTGCCAAATCTCGAACTGAGGACGAACACCTCGTCAATCTGCGTAAGCTGTTTGGAAGGTTGCGGAAATATCAACTAAAACTAAACCCCGCCAAGTGCACCTTCGGGGTGAAATCGGGGAAGTTATTGGGATTTATCGTGAGTCAGAAAGGGATAGAGATAGATCCCGAGAAAGTGAAGGCCATCCTTGAAATGCCAGAGCCACGCACGGAGAAGCAGGTTCGAGGTTTCCTAGGCAGATTGAATTACATCGCGAGATTTATCTCGCAACTCACCCCTACCTGTAAGCCAATCTTTAAACTATTGCGTAAGAACTAGGCAGTCCTGTGGAATAGTGACTGCCAAGAGGCCTTCGAAAAAATCAAACAGAGCCTCGCGAATCCCCCGGTGCTCATGCCACCTGTAACTGAAAGACCTCTTTTCCTATACATGACTGTGTTAGAGGGGTCTATGGGGTGCGTGTTGGGTCAGCACGATGACTCTGGGAAAAAGGAACAAGCCATTTACTATTTAAGCAAGAAGTTTACCGCCTGTGAGATGAATTACTCAATGTTGGAAAGGACGTGTTGCGCCTTGGTATGGGCGTCACATCGTCTTAGGCAGTACATGCTCAATCATACAACGTGGCTTATTTCCAAAATGGATCCCGTGAAATACATCTTTGAGAAATCGGCCCTCACGGGACGAATCGCTAGGTGGCAGATACTACTATCTGAATTCGATATTGTGTATGTCACCCAAAAGGCGATAAAGGGGAGCGCCTTGGCAGATTATTTGGCCCAACAACCCCTCCAAGATTACCGGCCGATGCACCCTGAGTTCCCGGATGAAGACATCATGGCCCTATTCGAGGAGAAGCGGACGCACGAGGATATAGACAAATGGATTGTTTGTTTCGATGGGGCATCTAATGCTTTGGGCCATGGAGTAGGGGCAGTCCTTGTATCCCCAGATGATCAATGTATTCCTTTCACGGCCAAGCTAGGTTTCGATTGTACCAACAATATGGCCGAATATGAAGCGTGCGCCCTTGGGATTCAAGCGGCCATTGATTTTGACGTAAAGCTACTCAAAGTGTATGGAGACTCGGCTTTGGTAATACGCCAGTTGAGAGGAGAATGGGAAACTAGGGATCAAAAGTTGATACTCTATCAAACTCATATCTTGAAGTTAGCCGAATTCTTTGACGACATTTCTTTCCACCACATACCTCGGGAAGAGAACCAAATGGCCGATGCAGTGGCCACTTTGGCATCCATGTTTCAACTTGCCCCACACGGGGATCTTCCGTACACTGAATTCAGATCTCGGGGCAAGCCGACACATTGTTGTGCGATAGAGGAAGAGCGAGATGGGAAACCGTGGTATTTCGACATCAAACAATATGTTGAGAACAAAGAATATCCACCAGGGATTTCCGACAATGACAAAAGAACGTTAAGGAGATTGGCTATTGGTTTCTTTGTGAGTGGTACGATCCTGTACAAACGAAACCACGACATGACCCTCCTGCGATGCGTAGATGCCAAAGAGGCGAACTACATGATTAAGGAAATCCACGGGGGTTCATTTGGGACACATGCCAATGGGCTTGCTATGGCCAGGAGGATCCTTAGAGCAGGTTATTATTGGCTCACTATGGAAAGCGATTGTTGCGCCCATGTAAGGAAATGCCATAAATGTCAAGCATACGCGGACGACTTCAATGTTCCACCACATCCTCTGAATGTTATGTCCGCCCCTTGGCCTTTTTCCATGTGGGGGATAGATGTCATTGGGGCCATCGAACCCAAAGCTTCGAATGGTCATCGCTTCATTCTTGTGGCGATAGATTATTTCACCAAATGGGTCGAAGCAGCTTCTTATACCAATGTCACGAGGAGTGTGGTGGTCAGATTCATAAAGAAGGAACTGATTTGTCGATACGGACTCCCCAGGAAGATCATTACTGACAATGGCACCAATCTAAACAACAAAATGATGCAGGAAATGTGCGGGGATTTCAAGATCCAGCATCATAACTCCACCCCCTATCGGCCAAAGATGAACGGGGCTGTAGAGGCTGCAAATAAAAATATTAAGAAGATTATTCAGAAGATGACGGTGTCATACAAAGATTGGCATGAGATGTTGCCTTTTGCCTTGCATGGATATCGAACCTCGGTGCGAACTTCTACTGGGGCAACGCCGTATTCCTTGGTTTACGGGATGGAAGCGGTACTCTCATTTGAGGTAGAGGTCCCTTCCCAGAAGATACTAGCGGAATCGGGCCTAGAAGAATCAGAGTGGGCTCAAACATGCTACGACCAACTCAACCTTATTGAAGGTAAGCGTTTGATGGCCATGAGCCATGGGCACCTATATCAACAAAGGATAAAGAATGTGTTCGACAAAAAGGTACGCCCACGCAAGTTCAATCAGGGGGACCTTGTCCTGAAAAAGATATCCCATGCTATTAAAGATAATCGAGGGAAGTGGGCCCCGAATTACGAAGGACCTTTCGTTGTGAAAAAGGCTTTTTTCTGGGGGGGCTCTGGTGCTCACCAAGATGGATGGCGAGGAGCTACCCTCGCCCGTGAACTCCGATGTTGTTAAGTGATATTACGCTTGAAATCTGGGGCAATTGAGGAAACCGCTACATGTTCCTTTTATTTTTGTGTTTGTGTTCTTTTTGGTTTCCTCCAGAGATTCCTGACCGCTGTAATTGTCTCGTCACAGTTATTTAAAAGAAGAGAACATGGGTCTGAGTCTTTAGTCCTCACTTTGGTTTTAAACCATGTGCAGTTTGTAATAACCTGAGCCCTTTCGCTCAGTTCATGGGGTGCCCCAAGCGCTTAATTAAAACTGAACCTAACCAGCTTTCACTAAAAAGATTATTGCATTTGAAAACATTCATGCATACGCATACGCATGCATATTTTGTGATAACAGGGGCAGAATCGTCTTAGGCAACAGTCAGAGGTCGAGACAAGGTTAAAGGCAGAAACCAATCAGGGTAAGACGACGACACGGTCACGATTTGCCACATATTATTTGTTTCCTACTTTCAGGTACTTAGGGACGGACGCAATTAGAGGCTAGGGTCATGACCGATAAATCGTCATCCCTCGCCTAGCTTTGGACAAACGGAAAGCGTCGCTGCAAGGCAGCCTAGTATCCTTTGGATTCCTGGTAGTTATTACTGTTGCGTCTTTAAAATAAATAATGGATGCCTAATCTACCTTGAGCGGGTTCGAGTAAGCGAACGCCGACCCGTAAAGGGCCATGCTTATGTCTTCCCTAAAAAAAAAGTACAGGTTAGCTCGCCTGGGCGAGCACCCCTGCACCTGCAAATATAAAAAACAAGGGAGGGGGAGTTTTCTGCACCCTAAAAACCTCCCCCCCCCCCCCCCCCTCATTCAAAAAGAAAGCTCACGGGATTCACGAGTTTGCAGCCCTAGGATCACCATTTTTCGCGTTTTTTGATTCTGTTTTGCGCTATTATTCGTCTCCAACAAGTAAGTACCTCATTCTTGGGCTCTCTAGCTTTCCATTGATGTGTTTTGGTGCTCTAAATTGCGTGTATTTGCTAAAAAACGTGAGGGATTTATCCTCAAATTGTTGCTTGTTTTTGTTGGATTGAGGGGTTGTAAGGGATGGCCTTAGGCCTAGGGTGCATTCTGAAGCAATGGGGCATGCCACATTGCCCCCACTCTCTTGCTATTCATGCCTAAATATGCGCCCACCAAGTGCTTGGTGAAATGCCTCAATGACATATGGGCATGGTTTTGTAAGCTTGGGATTGTAGGACTATTTTATATGTATAGGGACAGCATGAAGGATTTAAAATGAGTGCCCGAATGCGATTCTAGGCCTAGGAACCCAAGCTTTTAATTTCAATACAAGGAAGCATGACTTACGCCTAGGAATCTAAGTTTGGTTTTGAATGTAAAAAAGCATGACTTACGCCTAGGAATCTAAGTTTGGTTTTGAATGTCCAGCTCAGGGACGATGAGTACGCAGATTTTTAGGAAGAGATAGCTCGCCGGCGTTGGACCTCGCTGGTCACTCCCATGGCTAAGTTTGACCCGGATATAGTTCTAGAGTTTTACGCTAATGCTTGGCCCACAGAGGAGGGCGTGCGGGACATGCGGTCATGGGTAAGGGGCCAGTGGATTTCTTTTGATGCAGACACCCTCAGCCAGTTCCTGGGAGACCCGCTAGTGTTAGAGGAGGGCCAGGAATGTGAGTTTAGTTAGAGAAGGAACCAGGCCGATGGATTTGACGAGGAGGCCATTGCCCAGTTGTTATGCATACCGGGTCAGGATTTTGCCCAGACCACTGCCAGGAGATGGGTGCGGATCATGCGCACCAGCATGACTACCTTGACCTAGACGTGGATGACGTTGCTGCTCAGCAACATCCTGCCCAGCGATCATAACTCTGACCTCCCTCTGTCGAAGTGTCAGCTAGTGTATGCCATCCTGACACGGATGAGCGTCCATGTGGCTCAGTTGATCGCTGATGCCATTTATTTGTTTGCAGGTATGCCACCTACCAGGCACCCTCTAGACCTAGATAAGTCTAACAGGGCCCTGGGGTTTCCAACGTTGATCACGGGTCTCTGCCAATCATTCGGGGTTCGCGTCACACCTAGTAAGGTGATTCGACCGCCGATCACCCGGGCCTTCATTGAGAAGTATTGCACGCTTAGAGAAGCGTAGGGTGATGCACCGCAGGCTGCAGACGCACCGCCACCACCTCATCAGGCTGGTCCAACTGGGTCATTTGGCATGGAGCGGTATTTACAGCACTTGGTTTGCCAGTAGGCGGCCAACCACAGGGGGCAGGTGCAGATCCATGAGAGTCTCTACCAGCTCAGCCTCAATCAGCAGAGTCAGGGTTTCGCTCCTTTTGCGTGCCCTACTCCAGATCAGTTCAGGGCTGAGGTTGCTTGGCCTGAGGCCCAGGCAGGGGAGGCGCCCGCAGAGGTTTCCGACAACACGGAGGAGGCCCGCATGGATGAGGAGATGACAAATTTACTCGATTTCTTGGGAGGGAGCGGAGCCACATGACCAGGGGATCCCCAGATTCATATTCTCTTTTATGTTTCCTCTTTTATCTGTTACATATCATTTTATTTTTATAACTTGAGGGACTAACGTTTGTTTTGTTTTGATTGACTATTGTTTTTTGCATACATGTTGTTTGGACAATTGCGTTAGTGCTTACTTCGTTATTGTCGATAGTGTTTGTTGAAATTCCGGAATCGTGTAGAGTTTTCATTTAGGAACGTCGTCCTAAAAATAAAATGAACAAAAAAATCATGATAACGCCAAGAATAAAAAAAAAGGCGTTGTGAAAAAATGTCATGTCTATAACTAAAGAAAAGAAAAGAGTTTTTATATGTAAAAATGTATGGAAAGATTTTGTGTGTGTGTAAATAAGGGGTGAAAAGAAATTCTCGTGTGTGAGTAATGAGTGTATATAAAGAAATTTTTTTATAAACCACGAGTGTATGTTGAAAAAACAAAAAAAAAAATCTTTGAACAGGAATAGAGTTTTTTTATATAGACCATGTTGATATAAAGAAAAAAGAGTTTTTAATGCGTGTGTATACAGAAAAAGTTTGTCGTGTATAGGAATGTAGGTGTACAAAGAAAAAGTTTTTCTCATAGATAACGATGGATGTATAGTTTTTGCGAACATAAAAAATGAAACAAAAAGAAAAAAAAGAAAGAAAGACCTCGAAGGTCGGCATGTTATGGTCATAGGAAGCATAACTCATTCGTAGAGAGCAAACATATCTTTTGGAAACAAGGGACTGACGCTAAGAGTTTATTTTCCGGAATAACTGAGATAAGAATGGATGGATTCATTGAACCGATGAAAGAACATAATTTGGAAATATTGGGTCTACTTGTGTAAATCCCAAACCTTAGTATCACAATGCCATAAACTGGATGCTTGAGTACCCACCTAGCTGTGGCCATGACTAATTTTGCACGTTGTTTCCAAATCATCATTGTTACGTGTGCCCCGTGGAAATAATATGGAAATTCAACCCGAGACCGACACCTTGACACACGGATTTGTTTTGCCCCAGATATCAAAATTGGGCTCGCACGATGAAAAGACCATGTTGAGACACAACCTTAAGCTACTTTGAACCTTGGCCCATGAAAAGAATCCTCACCATTTCCCCCGAAGAAAAGGACAGCAGAATCTCCTCAAGGGAGAGCAAATAACGAATGCTAAAACCCGAATTTCCAAAGAAAGAAATGGAGAGGGAGAAATGAAAAGAAAGAAAAGGAAGAAATGAGAATAAAGGAAAAGAAGGATTCCCGATCAAAGATCGGAAGAAAGTAAAAAGGAAAAGATCGGACGAAAACAGAATAATTCCCGATCGATAAAGGAAAGAGAACAGAAGATCTCCTAACCAGATAAATTTTCGGCAGGGTAAATGACTGTCGGCAAAGGAAAACCCATTT
Source organism: Glycine max (assembly GCF_000004515.6). Taxonomy (NCBI): domain Eukaryota; kingdom Viridiplantae; phylum Streptophyta; class Magnoliopsida; order Fabales; family Fabaceae; genus Glycine; species Glycine max. The sequence continues at coordinate 11,036,429 of NC_038245.2, forward strand.
TTTAAGTGGTTCTTCCTTTGGGATTGCCATTCAAAGTCGCTCCCGATTGGTGGTATCCCGCCCCACATAAACAAAAAAGAAAGGACCGAAACACCCAGCTTCCTCTCCAAAAACACTACCTTCGAGAAAATCCTATTGATCCGTGATCGTGCGTGTGATCTTTTGGTTCGATAGGAAATCATGTGCAAAATAAAGTCATGGTGCAGTTACGGTTTGGGATTAGGGTAAAACACTTGCCTGTGTGAGTTTTTATACACTATGAGTGATTTTATTCCCAGTTTCAGTTTGACCCGACGTTTCCCCTGAATGTTCATTTAAAAGCTAAATGTTGACATCTTGCCCTTCATTTTCGGTTACAAGGAAAATTACTTTTGGCATGGGTATATTGTTTCTCTAAGATATGGTGCTCTAGCGAATGATTTATTTTTCTTTGCTAAAAGCATGTTCGCCTTTTTAGGTGAAAAACCCGGTGGACCATTCGGTCCTACCCTCAAATCTTATCAGGAGCCCCGTGAATTGATTGCCTAGCGCTGTTCGCCTATCCTCCACCCTCAAATCTTATCCGAAGCCCCATGAATTGATTGTCATTCATGCATCCTCCACCAACGAGTCTGGAGCCCCGCGAATTGATTGCCTAGCGCTGTTCGCCTATCCTCCACCCTCAAATCTTATTCGAAGCCCCATGAATTGATTTTCATTCATGCATCCTCCACCAACGAGTCTGGAGCCCCGCGAATTGATTGCCTAGCGTTGTTCGCCTATCCTCCACCCTCAAATCTTATTCGGAGCCCCATGAATTGATTGTCATTCATGCATCCTCCACCAACGAGTCTGGAGCCCCGCGAATTGATTGCCTAGCGCTGTTTGCCTATCCTCCACCCTCAAATCTTATTCGGAGCCCCATGAATTGATTGTCATTCATGCATCCTCCACCAACAAGTCTGGAGCCCCACGAATTGATTGCCTAGCGCTGTTCGCCTATCCTCCACCCTCAAATCTTATCCGGAGCCCCATGAATTGATTTTCATTCATGCATCCTCCACCAACGAGTCTGGAGCCCCACGAATTGATTGCCTAGCGCTGTTCGCCTATCCTCCACCCTCAAATCTTATTCGGAGCCCCATGAATTGATTGCCTAGCGTTGTTCATGTGTCCTTCGTTATCAAGCGCGGGGCCTCCGGTGACTGGGAAATATGGTTTTCTGTTATTTTCCCGATCGGTTCCTTCGCCAAACATGTGTATATGTGTATATTATGTTATTGGTGTTTTGTTGTTTGTGTTTGTTTTGTGTTGTGCAGAGAAACAAGAAGGAGAGACGGGAGTCGTCATAGACTAATCATGGAAAGGGCGAAGACGGACGAAATCAGTGTTTTATCTTTGTTTTCCTCTTATCTCCGATAAAAGGTAAGTAAAGAGGGGCAACTGTCATACCCTAATTTCGTCCGGTGACTATTGTTTCATGGCATGCAACCTTTGGTTGACCGCTTCGAGGTACTTGGCACCCTTTGTTGCACAATACGTGAAGTTCCGAGACATGCTGGAAATCAAAAGGAAGCATTGTTACGCAATCCGTGAAATTCCGTAACATGTCGGAAATCAAAAGGAAGTATTGTTACGCAATCCGTGAGTTCCCGTAACATTTCGAAAGCTAAAAAAGGAGTAATTCCATGACCCGTAAGGTTCCGTAACCTTACGGAAAGAAAACAAGTATCGTTACGAAATTCGTAAAGTTTCGTAACGTTACGGAAAAAGAATCACAAAAAAAAGAAGCAAAGGGGGTGTATTTAGTAAAAAAGGGGTGCAAATAGCAACCAGGCCCAGTTGGGCCTTCCAGAATATTCCTCCAGAAGGCGGTTGCTTCTGGAGGAAGCAACCTGGCTCGCTTGGGCGAGCTGGGTGGCAAGCTCCTCCCCTATTTTCCTATAAATAGAGGGAGGAGTCAAGAAGAAAACGGTTCAGCCTTCTTGGCATTTCGTAATCACTTAAAATTAGTGAGGAAAATTGTTTCCATGAAGAAAATCCAAGCCGAGGCACTTCCGTAACGTTTCCGGGGGTGATTTAATGAAGATTTTCAACCGTTCTTCGGTCTTCAACCAGTAAGTTCCCGAAATCGAACTTTTCAATTCATTCTATGTACCCGTGGTGGTCCCCATTTGTTTCGCGTACTTTTATTTTCATTTCATTTACTTTTTGTACTCCTTTTGATGTGCTTTAGTCATTTACTTAAGTCATTTTCTCGTCTAATCAAAAAATAAAATAAATTTCCACCGATCATTTGATTTGTAATATCCGTTAATTTTTTTTAAAATGAAATTTGATCGTTCGGTCATGCCGTAACCACGTTGGACACCAAAAAGAGGTAAAATAATAATATAATAATCAAAAAATATCTTTTAGTAGAATAAACCAAAAAAATCAATCGGACGTTTCTCTTTGGGATTTCTCTTTCTTAATTGAATTGACTAATAACTAAAGTAAAAGTAAGGCTAAAATCAACTCGCAAAGTCAAGCTCGTCCGCAAAAAATCACTAAAAAGGATTTTAAGATTCAAATACCTCAGTTTTTCTCACCAAGTAAAAATGGGTCATTTTAAGGTCCAACGCCTTAAAAGGACCTCCTTCCAAGTAAAAAGAATCACTTGATTCGCCCTTTAAGAAAGAACTACGTAGGTCTGATTTGCTCTTCGAGGGAGGGTACGTAGAAGCAAGAGCCTCGCTTTTGTCGACCTCAAAAATAAAAAGAAATAAAAGTTTAGATACACAATTTCACACAATTCTAATTTAAGGCAGTTGTCCTTTGGGACAAACGTGAGAGGTGCTAATACCTTCCTCAAACGTAAATACAACTCCCGAATCTGGAATATTCTTCATGATCGGTTCCCTTCGATTTTTCCAACGTTTTTCACAAATAACGTTGGTGGCGACTCTGCGCATTTTCCTCCTTTGGAAGACGCACCCGTGAGCCTCGCCTCGCTCGCCCGCAAAAGGGTAGGTTGCGACAGACATGGTTTCCATTTCCTCAGTTATGGTCACCTCAGCCTCACATAACCCTTGATCTGAAAAATTAAGTCTACGCCAAAAAGTGGGGTTTATCTCTAGTGGTATGGAGCCAACAACATATTTAGACAAGTCACATACACATGGAAGACCGTGGGTAGTCCTCATGACTCATCCACAACGTGAAGGGTTTTTGTCTACATAAGGTATACACTCATACTTAGCAGCAATTTCATTTAAAGCATACCTTGATACCATGCCAAGTAGTTTTTTGTACAAGGTAACTTTAAACACATGACCAACCACGTTCGTACTTGTCTCAAAAGATGCTTTAATTTGGGTGTGTTGAAGTGTCATCTTGTTGTTCGTTGCTTCCCAAACACTGCATATGTCACCAAGGTTATTTTGTAGAAATCTCTTTAATGACCAATGAACACTCTCAACCCTACAAATGAAATATACAACAACGTATAAACAACTGCAATATTTTCATTTAAGTCAACACTTAAACAAATCAACACAAACAAAAAACAATATTCATACGTGTTAGTAGTTGTGTTTCCTAGATGCATCACTTTGTTAGTCCATGCTTTCACAAATTTTTCTTTGTGCGAAATCACCCATGTTTGGCACACATAGTCCACAAACATAGGCCACGGAGAGCAATCCTTTTCAAAGTTTTTAAGGTACTCATCAAAATAACTCTCACATGGACAGTCAACCAAACTCCCCCAAGCCTCCATCACATAATGCCATGCATATTGTTTAGCAACCAGGGTTTTGCACTTTGCCTTCATATTCTTGTCAATGTGAAACTGACGCAACAAGTTCGTAACATCCGGGAATACAGTTTTCACTGCACGCATCAAAGACAAATTTTTGTCGGTAACAATAACCTTAGGGAGTGCATCAACTTTCATGAGAAGACCCCAAAACCATTGTAGAGCCCAAACAATATTATTAAGATATTCTCCTTCCAAGTAAGCAAAAGCAGTGGAGAATGTCATTCATGTTGGTGTAACACCAACAACAGTTTGTACCTATTTGTTTTGTAGGTATTGTCAATAAAAAAAAAATCAAATTACAAGAATTGGTTAATTTGACTGCATCAGGATGACTCCAAAACAAGTCACGTACAACATTTTCATCCTTCATCCTATACCAGTGAATATATTGATCTCGGTCAAGCAGCATCATGAGTTGTTGTATTTCAAGGTTACTCCTTCTTATGGAAGAACGATAAATATTTCTGGCATTGTAAATTTGTTTGATTGTTGTATAACTGTTGGCATTATGTTCCTTCAACATCAAAAGAATATTTCTTGGCTTCACCATGGACTTCGTCATATTAGCAACAACTATCTTCTCATTTTTAGTCAATCGACCCACATATTATGTCCAACAAATGACTTTTCCATTACATGATTGTGAGTCCCACAAATTAACTTCACCATCCATTCTTCTCTTCCCAAAATTGGCTTCGCACGTAACTTAAATGGGCATCCACATTTTCTACTGTCAGTTCATGTTCTAACCAAATCATTCTTCTTAGGCCTGTACTCATCACTCCTTTCGAAAGCTATTAACAGAAATGAGATCCTTCCTTTAACACCAATATTTGTGTCTGACCTCATTATCATGGCAACAAATCCAATTTCATGAGCCACCAATCGAGCCCAATGTAAAACTTCATCACGGGTAGCAAACAACTATAACACAATTCAAAGAAGGTCTGAGATCAATGAACATTTATGTAATATAATTACTGTACCAACAACAAATTAAACAAATACATGAGAAGTATTAAAGGCATCAGAGCAATCAACGTGTTCTACTTTCACGCCAGCATCTTCCTCATTTTCAATATTCATATCAACTTCTTCAGACATGATATTATCATACATCCACTGTTCTTCGTCCATCTTATTAAAACATTTACCAAATTCAATGATAAACAAAAAACAACTTAAAAAAATTATACAATCACCTCATTCGTTATCGGCACAAATATAACTCTATACAAAATTTTAAAAAAAAAATGTATTGTACATCATATAGCCACAAAATACATTTTCACTACATATCTACATTAAATTATTCAACTATAACAAATAAAAAATAATATTATAATTAAACAAATGACTAATAAATATCATATAAATTTTAATAAATACGTCATTCAATAAAATACCGAATTTGTTTAACTATCAATTGTTGTAATAAACATCTAAATACAATATTAACTTAAATATCATATTTGTTTAATTTTTAATCATTGTAATAAACATCTAAATACATCATTCAATTAAATACCAATTTTTTAACTATTAATTACTGTAATAAACATCTAAATACAACATTCAGTTAAATATCAACATTATTTAATTATCAACTTTAGTAAATATTTTAAATGTGTACAAAAAATTGTTTTAGCAATCTAATGTTACTTTTACCAATCTAATTACTAAATTATTTTCAATTAATTAATAAATTAATTTTTTTAGTAATCTAATGTTAGTTTTAGAAAATTTTAAAATTTTTTTAAAAAATTACACTACAAAAAAAATTAAAAAAATAAATCAAAAAAATATATTTACAATTTTTTTAAAAAAAAAAGCCCTACGAATCATCAATCTCTATGCTAAATGTATACAAAAAATTATGTTAGCAATCTAATTTTACTTTTATCAATCTAATTACTAAATTATTTTTTTAGCAATCTATTGTTAGTTTTAGCAATTTTTAAAATTTTATATATATTATCATTTTTTTACCAATCTAATTACTAAATTAATTTTTTTTTATTATTTTTGTACCACTATAAAATAATATCACCAAATCAATATTTATAAAATTACTAAAACTATTACAAAAAAATTACACTACAAAACTAATTAAAAATAAATAAATCAGAAAAATATATTTACAATTTTTTTAAAAAAACCCTATGGATCAGCAATCCGTATGAACCATACGGATTGACAATCAATATGTTTTTAAAAAAAATTATGCACCTCTTCTTCTCCGACGACGAAAAATCACTCATGTTCATTGTATACTCGTGAACATTGCACCTACACCACCGGAGACAAAAAAATGCTTGGAAAAGAAAGTTAACGAAAACAAGTTACACTAAGAGAGTGAGATTTAACGGGAAAAAAATAAACGCTGCAGAAATGAAAAACGTAACCTGTTATTTATAAATCAAGAGTATTTTTGGCATTTTGAAAAAACTATTGGGTGTCTTAGCAGAAAAGAAATGCTGGGTGTCCAAACAGATGCCAAAACCGAACAACAATACATGCAGCTTTTGTAATTGTTAGGTAAGATTTTGAGAAAACATAACTACATTTAATATGCAAAAAATAATTCCATTTTGTTTTGTAAATAAAATTAATTCTACTAAATTTTAAACCGTACAAACCTGAGTTATTTATCATCTATTAAATTGTTGAAATTGTACATTTTAAATAAGGAGAGAATGAAAAGATATAACAAAAATTATCCCCAATATTACCCATATAAGGCCTCAGGGATTTTGTTTTTGGTAAAGATATAACGAAAAGAATCGTCATTATATAACCATCTATTTTACACCCATTTATACATCCATTAGAATGAACTTCTTCGGCTCTCTCTCTTATTTTGGATTGGATAAATATTTAATTTATAAGGAATGTGAAGAAAATATGAAAAAAAGAAGGTGTAGCGAGAATTTTTTTCTATCAAAACCGTTCTTATCAATAGCATCACATCAACCATGTAGCCTGAATATTAAGTTCAAACGTGAGCATCGGACTAATCGGAGTAAGCTCGCCGCCTAATACCTTTCTCGGCCCTTTTGCCTAAGATCAAGTAAGCTCGCCACCCAAGAGTCGTTGAAAAGGTGCTTAACGCACCCGTTTACGTAGGAATCCAATTTATTAGAGTAGTTTAACATAACCATGTTCACAGTTCACTATGAAGACTAAAATAACCCTAGTCATCAATGGTCGAAGAATAGAACTATAGAAGTATAATATATTTTATAGAAGAAAAAGAATTAAAAAAGAAGTATCATATATTTCTATATCGATCAAATGGTATATATTTTAGAATCAGCATTTTTTATTTCATTTTAAAAAAAGAATTAGCATTTTTATTTACATATCTGGATGCATGCAAAACTGGATTTTGATTTTAAGAAGAAAAACTAAAATATGCTACTTATCCGGCAGTTACCCATATTATAACCCAAGAATATTTATGGATGAGTATTACTTAACACACCTCATTATTTATTTTGATGCACCCCAAGTGCATCACTCTTATTACTTGATATCCTTAAGTTTTTTCACATTATTTGAGCTTTTTAAGGTGGTGTGGGTGTAATATTTTTTATGCCTAGGAGGGTCGGTGTAACAATTTACACCGAAGAGGGGTCAATGTAACAAAAAGTCCAAAATTTATGGGATTTTTTTGTAAGATTAAAAAACAAAAGGATATCATGTGTAATAAGAGCAAATCTCAAGGGGAGTTTGTATAATTTTGAACAATGAAAAATTAAAAACAGAACAATTACACATGATTATTTCATACGTCAACTTTTTGATGATACGATAAGTCATTAGACTATCATAGTATTGCTGTATCATCAATTTACATTGTTAGTTGACATTATTGACTAAAAGTGGTAACAAGATAAAAATCAAGAATTTAGATCAGTCAAAATTTAGATGAGAAACTAAAAGCCGAAATCCAAAAGAGTTTAGATAAAAATATATAATAAATCTTTTATTTTAAAACTTTGAACAGATAATTATTATCCTATTGCTTTTTCCCGACCTTCTCCGTTTATAGTTCAAAAGCTTATAGAAAAAGAAGAGATAGCTAAAAACGCAAAAGCATCTTAGAAATACAAAAACAGAAAAGATACCACTATATCATATTCTGTCTAGTTAGTGGCAGGATAAACCACCTCACTTTCTTTTTTTTTTTTTTCTTTCCCATTTTTATTGCGTATTAAACTTTTCCTTTGCTAGTCACACACGTGTCCCAACATCAATTGTTGGCCCCAGAAACGCGCGGAAACCCATTCCCACTTTGTTAATTATAAGGATCTAAGCATAGTGATATATGGTGACCACAGCCAAAAAAGAGTGTCCACGTTTCATATCATGAATAATGTTGGTAAGCATATCAAATATGAGTTGGCTACATGAGAGTTGATAAAGCTTGATTTTCCTTCCTTCCTCGAAGAGAATCTTCTTGTCAAAAGCAAAAGATGTATAAGAACAAGAGGAATGAGAGAGTAAGAAATTTAAAGAATGAAAGGAACTAGAAAAGGGGGAGTAAAGTAGGTAAATAAAGAAAAGAAGCATAGGATAAAGCAAGCTAATGCTCCTAAATGATAATGACAAATTGTGAGACTGAAGAATCATCCAGAACCCTCTCCAAAGAAACAGGTAGGACCAAGACTTGAGAGAAGAAATTAAACAAAATAGGTACATTGTTAGTTTCCCAAATATAAAGAGAATAAAAAAGTGAAAAAAAAGAAGATAAAAACTCGTAATCATTTTGGTACAATGCATTCGAACCCAAATTCAGTCGAAATTCTGCTCAAGGATATGGGATCATAACAAAGTTGAGATTCTTAATGCACTAGCATGAGACGAATATTTATAAATCATAAGATCATAACCATAATGGATACAAAGTCACGCTACTATTTTTGTTTTAATATAGGTATATCATAAATATTTTCTACTAGAGATAATTATATTCAAACCAATAACACGGTTAAAGATAATAAGTTCATTTTCTAAATATTTAATCCAGTTATATATTATTATTAAATTTTTTAAAAATTACTTAATACGCCACATCTGAAATTTCAAATATAATGGCTGTAAATCATTGCATAAATTATATATATTCAGGTGCAGACAACCATGACTCTGATGTTAGTCTTCTTTTAGTGGGGAGATAATAATTACATCCCAGCTGAATATTGCTCTGATACAAATTATTTATAGTACGTATCTTTTGTCTGCACTTTCAATAGAAATTCATCCTTTTGATAATTGAGAAAGATGAAAGAGGGGTCTAGGGCATTTTGACAACCATTTTTAATAATATTTTAGCACTAGTTTTGTATACACTTTCAATTTTTTCACTTAAATTGTATTTTTATTTTTCTTCAAATTTGTTTTTTTTTTCAATTTTAATATTCTTAGTCTTATAGGAGATAGTCAATTTTTTTGTATTTCTAAAATGATCTTAATTATATTTTCCATAAAAAAATATCTTCCATTTGATTTTGTTCTATCTTACATCCTTAAGAGATGTTATGATATAAGAGAAGTTTTTAATTTTTAAGAAATATGAAGTACGAAGTGTTAGTTTATTATGTTCGGAATATTTGGAGTAACAAAATTTGACTTGATAACAATTTGGAACACCTATGTATTGAAACTTTCGTAAAACTCAAATCTTATATCTACAACATTTAAAATTTAGAAAAAGTTGGCCTTGGGACAGTCCGTTCCTGCGGACCCCAAGTCCGTGTTTGAGAGAAGAGAATACACGGGACCCCTTTTATACATGCAAGTTTGGACAGGAAAGTTAATAAGGCAATTATGGCCATATATATGATCCTTGTGACTTGCCTAGGGGTCATGCGTTTCACGCCTGTCCCATTATCAGTGTTTGTGCTTCCTGTTTTATAGGTTTGGATAAATCAGGTTTACATGGGAGGTATTGGTTCAGCTCAATCCTGAGATACTAATCCAGTATAAAAATAAAATAAAATATTTCAAACCATTTTTTGTTCTAAAGTCACCAACAAAAAAAACAAAATTGGCTCAAAATAAGAAAAATATCTTACTTTGTTCCTTTTCAAACCCCAATTTCACATTCTATATATTTCTTGAAAATTTAGCAAAATTTCACTAAATATCTAACTTTAAAATTTTAAAAGCATTTCATATTCTAAATCTAGCTATCACAAACTCCTAAATATTTTCTACAAAACATAACAATATAGAGGTTTTGGATTGAAGAAAATTGACAGTATGATAAAATTTACTTAATTCTAAAATAAAAGGATTTAATTTGTTTGAAAATAAATTGGAGACTTAATCTGATGTACTCTAAATTAAAGAAGTTAAAAGTGATATTACCATTTCCTTTTATTTTAAAGTTAAGGGTCTGGGGGTGGGTGGGGATGGGGGGGTGTATGTATGAAACCCAGCTCGTTAACTACATCCCGATCCATATATTAATTCGGCCTACATGAACCATTAAGGGGGCACAAAAAGAAAAATATATATTTAACAAACCTAAGAAACAAAAAAAAAAAATTGTTGATCATCTTCCGCATCCTTCTATTTTAGCTACATCGTATAATCTCGATTAAGTACATGTTTAAAATTTATGAATTTAAGTTTGAGTCAAAACTATGTTAGAAACTCAAGTTTGGTTTGATGAAACGAATCTTGTTGGGATAATACTAATGAAATTATTAAATACAAACTAGTAATATATTCTTAAAATAATAAAAAAATCACTAAAAAAATATCAAAATATTATTAAATATTTTTATTAATAAACAATAATAGTCCAGAAATATTAATATAAGACTAATTGAAAACTGAAAGGCGACTTGCACGACAATTTAGATTTTTAATGTTATTTTTGGTGGGTTTTAGTACACAGGGCATTAGCATATGTAAACATGGGTTGGCTGGGACTTGTTTAGCACAATGTGTATTGTAGTATCAGGTGAGTTATTGGAAATTTTTTTGAAAACGAACCTGATTGGGACGATTTATGCATATACAGGTGGGTAAAATGGGAAATATGGTTATTTGGAATATTCAAACTGGAAACGGAAAAGTAAAAAGGAACCCTTAGTTGCTTTTGCACCAAATTTTTTCTAGAGTGAAATGTTGGTCACAAAATTGCTTTTTGGGGGCCAACAAACAAGAACCATAATCAGTTTGATGATCTGCAATGAAGTTTGAAGCCAACAAACTGATATTCAAATATTCAAATAATAGCAAGTAAATAAGATAAAGATCATCACATTATGTGATGATTCTATGCGTGTATCTCTTAATTTCTGACCTCTCTAAATATAAGAATATGATGCAATAATTGTACTTTTTAAACATTTAGGATTAAATTAGAATTTTTATTCTTTCAGAAATTAAATTATCACCCGTTTATACGTTTAGGAAGCAATATGATCATTTAACTTCTTTTTTTGTCAAAAAATATTTTTAATTATTTTTAATTTATTATTTAATAAAAAGTTAATACTATATAATTATTATTAATCTACAAATAAAAATTGTTCAATATATGATATGTATGATACAGGAAAATTTATCAAATTTGTAAAATTTTAGACTTGACTCATTTAAATAACTTAGATTAATTTCAATTTTTAATTTATTTATTTAATTAAATAAATGAACTTGAATTTACATTTAATAAATCAAACGAAAATAATATACTAATAAACAATATAACTTAGCTCATTTAATTTACACCTAATTTTGAAATCACTCATGTAAATGATTTAGTGAACAAAGACACAATTCCCTCAAGCATTTAAACATGATAGCATAATTGATCAGCATTGAACACCCTTCTTGATTACACATCCCAACATAATATGTGGTTGACTCTTCTCAACATCTCCCTCATGTTTAGTTAAGGCGTGTCAGATGAAATTAACCATGCTGCATCTGCATGTGAAGAATATTACAGGACACACATTTTTCTTGTCGTTATAACTTTCGGACCATACTACGTACATGGGACCAACGAAATCTCTCTATACATATACAATATTGAGATCCATCATACTTAGAAATTGCGACCACACACATAGTGCTTAACAACGAAAGATGTTTTTGGTAAATCCCTCAGACAATCCACACCTGCAAAATCAACAAAAAGAACGTGACTAGTCAAATTAGAGTATTGATAAAAACAAATACCTACTACAACAGGCCAAACAGCTAAAAAAGAAATGTAAAAAGCGAGAATTATTGAAACTTACATATTGAAAGATCAATGGGCCAAAATAACCAAAAACCACCATAATATTTTTTCCATCGTTGTTTTGCCACATTACATCCATGTCCACTTATAACTTCTTATTCTCAAACAAATATGAAGCTTCAACGTACAACGGATAAAAGTTTAAGGTAGAGAGATAGAAATAAGAGAAAAGAAAAATTAAAAATTATTTTGAATAATGTTCAAAATGAGCAAATCAGTTTTTACATAAATACATGAAATCTTATATAACTAAACTTATAACTAATTTGTAACTAACTAAACTAACTTGTAACTCATCATTAAACTAATAACTAATTTGTAACTAACTAAACTAACCGTAACTAATTAAACTAATAACTAATTTGAAACTAACTAAACTAATTTCTATATCTAATATCTCCTCGCAAGCTAGAAGGTGTTGAAAGCACTTTTAGCTTGGAGAAGATAATACATTTGCATCAAATGAAATGAAAATAAAGTCTGAAAATATATCTAAACATGCCAGGAATTACGGGTGGGTAAATGGACCCAGGTCCATGGACTGGCCCGCGGGGTCCACAGTCCGCGCAGGTTACGGACCAATTTTTTTAAACAGCCCATGATTATGTCATATTTTTAGGTCCGCACCGCTTAACCCGCGGACTATGCGGGTTTGGCCCGCGGGATCCGCGGGTTGCCCGCAGTCCACATTAAGTTTGATTTGTGTGACCCTAACCCAATTATATTAGGTTTGATTTTCTTTTTTTTATTTTGAACTTTTCTTTTAAAATAATAGATAAAGAAATATATTAGATAAGATAAAGATTTAAAGATAAAAATAAAAGATTTAAATTAAAAGATGATAAAGATAAAAAAGATAAGATAAAAAAATAAAAGATAACAAAAATAAAATATTAAGATAAAAAAGATAAGTGATAACATTCTAAAAATCTTCATTTTTGATATTTTCTCGATCTTTTTTTCTTTTAATCTATCCTTTCATCATAGATAATAAAAATATCAATTCTTATCATTTAAGCTAAAAATAATTGTTAAATAAACATTTTTAAAGATATTTCAATATATTTTTATTATAAAAAATAGCTCACATATTTAGCATCATTGTAGCAGGCTAAGAACATTTTTTCTCCTCACGGTTTTTGTTCACCACGCACTCACGTGCGCGCGGAAGTCATACGACTCTTTACCTTACAAGAAAAACAAAACGCGACTCACACTCACTCAGTCATGCGACACACCATAGTGGCACAACCTTGGCCCACCACTGCGCTACCACGCAAAGTACATCTCTTCTCTCTCTAGAATTTGTCTATTTTTGTTGGGACTGATTCATTGTTGTTGTACTCTTAAATGTGAAGATGGAGAAGACTCAAGCTACTTCAAATATGGAATCATTTGTTGTTGGAGATGTTTAAATTTCATATTTTAGATTTATTGCTTGCATTTTCTTTGGTTAAGTCATTGTTTATTTTATTGATGTAATTGACTAATTATTGAGATTTTATTTACATCTGTATTGAACTTAATTTGAATGTATTGTATTTTTTATTAAAATTGAAATTATTTTAAAATTATGCCCGCGAACCGGCCCGTTTGACCCACAGGGTCCGCGGGGCGGGGGCGAACCAATTTATTTGGTCCGTGTAAGAAGCGGGGCAAACTGGCCCGGTCAGCTGCCAATATGGACGAGCCTTACGCGGGACGGGCCGGCCCGCTTACCCACCCCTACCGGGAATACATCGGTCAAAACTATAGCTTCTAGAAATCTTCGCCCAACTTCGGCTTTCTCAATCTTCTTCCAAGAGTCTAAAGCAAGCATCAAAGTTTAACCATCAAGCGAAATCAATAACAAGGCCATTTGGCAGAAGCTCAAATCATTAATCCATGAAACTATCAAAGCTTAACCACCAAGTAAAAACTATACCTCAAAGTTTAATCACTTGGTAGAAGCAACAAGGCTTAACCATCAAGAGCAGAAACCAAACAACAATTCAATGCTTAACCATCCATGGCAAAAGCTTAAACAATACTTAATCATCATGGACAAAAGCTTACATCAACAAAATAGAAGAATCACAAAATCTATCTTTTATCAGGACTTTTCACAAACACTTTATGAACCAACAATAACCAATGCTTAACCACCCATGGCAGAAGCTAAAATCATCAAAACAGGCCTAAAAGGATCTTGGAAAGCCTTTGTGGGAGCATTGCATGTATCACCGCCTAGACTATTAGCCATGGGTGCAGTGGCAGTAGCAGGAGACCCATTAACTATTGTTTCATGTTGAATACTTCGAGGATTGAATACAGAGCCACAACCCTATGTGCCTGCACTTCCAACACCAAAAGCTATTCCTTCAGTTACGGTCCTAAACAGAGATCCACGATTGTCACTCTGAATAGGAGTTGGACGTGGAGCATGGTTAACACCACCAGAGCTACCTCGACCACGAGGCATTTTTCTCGCCAGACAGAAGAAAAAAAAACGTGTAGTGGAGAAAAGAAAAATTGGGATGGATTCATTGTTGTGATACCTTAATAAAAGTTCAAGGTAGAGAGATGAAAATAAGAGAAAATCAGTTTGGATAATACTCAAAATGAGCAAATTAATTTTCTACATGAATACATGAAACCTTATATAACTAAACTTGAAATTAATTTATAACTAACTAAACTAACTTGTAACTAACTAAACTAATAACTAATCTATATCTATAATAACAAAAGAGTGCTAATTGTGAAACCAGCTATTCTATTAAAGAGGTTGTGTAGAAATGACGATATTTTGCTTCACAGTTCATAGGACTCACATTAGCATATAAATGTCTATTCACGAATTATATTATGAGTTAGGGTGTTTTTATCATAAATTGACTTGATGAATCTAATAATTTAAATTTTATATTTTTATTTTTCACATATTTTTTTTGCATCTCTTCAATTTATATGTGCTCAATTGATGTAGATAAATGTATATGTAAAAAAAAAAATTTCATATTCGAAACAATAAGAATACAATTTGCCGTCAAAGATTTTGATTATGATGGTTAAAAAAAATTATTTGTCCCCTCAATGGATAAGTGCAATTTACATATCCAAATAAAAAGAAAATGAATAAGTGAAATTTAATCAAATAAATTGTTGTACAATTTCTCTCCTAAACATTAATTTTGAAAAATATTTTAAACTTTTATAATTTCCAATGCATAATTGCTGTAAGTCCTCCACGTAAAAATCGTTTTCAAACTACATAATTTGAAGGACGGATAGCCATATACACTGATAAGAGGTGTAATATATTAGCAATGTATGGCACTAACTTCCTTTAGGAGAAAAAAAGGAAAAAATAATGAACTGATCAGTCAAACAAAGCGACTTGTGTTTATCTTATGTTAATTTATTGCTTTGTTTTTCATATAGTAGTATATGTGAACACTTTTCCTTTTGCTATATTCCATTAATATTTATTAATTTTTTTTACTTTTTATCATATTATATCACATAACATATTTGAGTAATTATGTATGAACACCTCCACAATATGTCATTAACTCTTACTTTTTTTTATCTCTCTTTTCTTCTCACATTTATTACCTGAGCCTATAATTCTCTCTCTTTTTCTAGATACATACTAACCTTTTTTTTATGACTAGTTATATACTAACATATGAGTATTCATATGAATCATTTTAATTCCCATCGTACTTATGCTTCTCTTCTTTTTCTTTTTTTCTCTCTCTCCCTGAGCATTGATTCAATGGAAACCGCATGAAAGGATCGGGATCTAGTGGACAAAAATCATGTCTTTTGATAAAAGATAATTATGAGAATGTATTTTGATAGAATGTCTTTTGATAAAAAAATAATTATGATATATATTATAAAAGATAATTATGATAGAATGTCTTTTAATTTATTATTTTTATTAAATATAAATAAAGAAAACTACTAAAATAAAAGATAATGTAACTACTACAAAATGTTATTCATTCTCTCTTCTCCATTGGTATTGCTCTAGTGCACTCACTTCTCTAATACAATGAACTTTAGTAGATGAGGATGTTCAAATTTATGATACCAGGAAATTAGTCCATTCAAGACTTCAATAGTATCTCATAATTATAATTAATATCTTTAAAATCATAAAAAAATATTTTAAAATAATTAACAAACATATCTATTTAATAAATTCACAGTATTACAAAAAATTTAAAATAAATTTTTATTTTGATAATAAATACATCTAAAAATTACTACGTATTAACATTATATTAATAATAAATAAAATAACCAGATAAATTTTAACAATTATATAATATTATATTCATATTTATTATCTTTAGATTCTTTTTCATTTTATACTTTTCATATAAAATAAATGTTTGATCATGTTTTGTCCCTTACTTCATATTAATTATGTGAGAAAAATTATGTAAGTGTGAAATTTATTTAAACCATGATTATGATTATTTTTTTTAGAACCATTAGTATGATTATGTGTTATAAATAAGACTCATATTTTTAATGGTTTTATAGTTAAGTTAATTATTTTATATTTTTATCTTTTTTTCTTATTTAAATCTTAATAAATATGAAATATATAGTTTATAAGAAAATATTTAATAAGTTACTTTACTAAACTATAATATTGTATAAACTATAATATTGTATATTTTATTTTATAATGATAGCCTCATGAAAAATTGATAATTCACATGCTTAATTTTTTTAAATACACATAATACTTAAAAATTTCATTTTTGTTTATAATAACTTATAAATTGAGAATAATTTTATTTTTTAAATATTTTATATCGCACGAGTTTAGCAAAATTTAATTTTAATAATTGTAAATTTATATATATTATTTCTCTCTTGAATTTATATGTTTCATATAAATAGTAGACCACTGTTATTACTTGGAGAAATAATAAATCATGATAAATTTCAATATACTTAATCAGTTTGAAGATAATATTTGCTCAATTAAAAATAAAATTAATATTTTTACTCAATTTTAATGTAATTATATTTAATATATTACTAAATATTTTTAAAAAAATATAATTTAATCAAACCCTTGGTTGCTTTGATCGGGTGATGCTAGAAGTTGTTTTGATATGTGATTTTTATCTTTTTAGCTTGTTGAGGTACACCTCCCTGTTACACACGACAAAAAGTTAACTTGTTCTAGGTACCCTTGGAAGAAAGTGTGGTAGCTGTGAGTAAGGGATGATGGGCAAGCCTTGTCCTCCTACGTTATCATCCTGCCCACTGGAAAGATTGACAGTTGCCATTGAATTTTCTTTAAAACGCTTATTTAATATAACATTTTATAATTTAGTCTCTTTTAATTTCAAATAACCATTCCTCACACACGGTTCACGATTATATTGTATCACATTCCCTCATTCTCACGCATGTATTTGGGGATTGGCAATGTTGGCACCATTGAAACACAATAGTTATCAAACAATGTTATATTCTCGGCATTGTCAACCAAATCCCTTATAACCTCAAGCTTATACTTTGTAGAAGCAAATAACACATGGATTGAATTATGTTTTTAGAAATTTAAATTTTTTTCTTAGACTTACAAGCTCTACTCCAAGCTTGATTTAAACCCAATATTCTTTATCTTACCAAGTCATCGCTGGCTCTAAACAAATCAACTAGATTTTTTAAAAGATTTCACACCGATTAAAAAGTATGATTATCTTACAGATGTATATATCACTTCACACTTTTATTATACAAGATGTTTTGAGAGGACTTTGTATCTTTACAAGAATTTACAAAAAGCTTTACATAAAAGAATGACTTGTATAGATGATTCGTGTCTTGTTTTTTCAAAGCTTCTTCTATATATAGTCTTCATCTCGAAGTATCCATTGTCTCTCAACGGATGGATTTTTCACTTTGTTCTTCATCTGAAGTCTTGAGTCTGTTGGAGCATTTAATGCTTTTATTAAATGCACATCCATTCTTCATGCAAAGTTCATGCTAATATGATAGCATGACTTGTACTTCAGCAGGTAAGTCACTTTTTTCATCATGGCAGGTCTACAACAGTAGAGCACGTCTTTTGATGATGATCAGCATTTTTCAGACTGTGGGCTTCATTTATTCTTCATAGGACTTTGACATATCCTAAGAGAATATTTTCTGCATGAAAGAATCTTAGACATAGAGTCTTAAATGCACTACTTAAATGCTATATCAGATTGTCTTAGGAGTACATCGTTTGAAAACTTCATATGCACAGAGACAAATCATGATTTGATAGCATATCGGACGCAACTTTTATCATTTGTATTTATTTGCATCTAATCAAAATAAGTAGGAGCCTTGATTCGTCCTTAAGACATAAATATCTTTTGACTTAACAATCTCCCCTTGTTGATGATGTCAAACAAACACAAATGTAAAAGTTGAAGACATATATATGATATATATAATGGCATTTTAAGTGCAATGTCAGTCTTATGAGATGCAATATAAGAAAGTATAAAACATCAAACATCATAAGAGTTTGAGATAAAGTCCTTTCATCATAAAAATCTCATTTTATTCATAAAAAGCATATTACATAGATAATATATGAATAAGAAAAGCATTAGATTTTAAAGATTTAAGATAAATCTTCCCCTCAGATGATGCGCCCCCCAGCCTTGTGCATCTTCTGCTTTGGCTGCATTCTTCATCTTTTTACTTTTTCCCCCCCTTTTGGTTGGCAACTTCTTCTTCCTCCTCAAGCTTAAGAAAGAAATCATCTCTAGATTCATCATCAGATGAACTGCCGAAGAAAGCATCAACACATTTCTTGAAAAGGTGCTCTCCAAGGACTTTCCATTTTTTGGCTTCTTTTTCAGCATGAGCCTGATCATGAAGAGCTTCAGCAAGCACCTTAAGTGTTCTAAGTAGAGTTATCTTAAGAAAACCGACATACTCTCAAGATAGAGGAGGGTCATTGTAAGCTTACATGGCCATATCAACAACAACAAAAGTAAGGACCTCGTCATCAAAATTCACCTCTTCAATGATGGGGTGTACTTGATGAACGAAGGTGAAAGTGGAGTATGGAAGCTTAACAATAAATGAGAAGTTGCACTCAGACACAGTAGCAAAATATCTCTTCCATTGACAAACACGATTGGATAGTGAATCAACCACAAAGGAATTGTGATTAATAGTCTAATAGCAGCGGTTTATCTTGTGATGAACTCCATCTAATGATGGATTCTCCTCAGGTTCCATACCAGAGTAATGGGCTCCAAGTTTGTAATACCTCTGTAGAGACTTACCAATCCCTGCCTGTAAGTTCTCACTTTTGATGCAGTGCAACTACTTCATGTTTGAGCCTGCCTGGTCTTGCTTTAACATTGCATGTTGGGGGTCCATCTTCTCCTTGCCCTTGTAGCAATCTGCCTCAAGAATTGGAACTGGCTTGTCCACTGCAAATTGGAACTTAGTTCCAGAGCGTGCGAGACATAAAAACTGAGAGCCTATCATGAAAGGAAGATGCACATTCAGTCATTGTGGTCGTCTGAAGGAAGCTTGCCTTGCCCTGATTTCTTCTTTGTACTGGTTGAGGCATAGACGCAATTGTGGGCCATAGTCTAAGAATTCCCATTTTGAGAAGGTTGGACTTAGGTCAAGATCTTCAAGGTAGATGTTTTCTGTGTAGAAGGATTCCCCAGATTTAGCACGATTCCAGGGAAGGACTATGTTGAAGGTAGCCATCAGATCGAGAAGTTTTTGTAGGTCTAAAGGAGCGGAGAAAGGCATTTCATCTTAGGTAGCCTCTCTGCTTCTCCAGACAGTAGCTCCTAGTGGGTAGACCTTCCTATCAGATGGTTTGTGTTTGAAGATGATGTTGTTGAGGTTTGGAGGAGAGGGATTCCATGAGGGAAATTCCTTTATGTGACTTACTCTTCCAATGTAATTAGACAGAGCATGGACCTCTTCTTCTTGCTAGTTCTTAGAAGATGAATAAGAGAATGGATCAATCCCTAGCACACCTTCTTTCCATAGCTTGACTAGATTTAACTTTTGAAGTTGAATCTTCTACATCTTTGGGTCCAAGCGTTGGGTATCTATATCCATCTTTTCTCTCCATGCTTGATGGTTGGTTTGTCCTTCAAATAATTTGTATCCCTTGAAGTCGTGGTAAAGTCTAACGTTTCCTTCTAAAACAAACAATAGCTTAGGTTTAGTTTGAGGTTGAGATCGTGAGGGCAACAACCAATCATTTGAGTTTTTGTCTGGTCTACTCAGACTTTGATGCATTTTGTTGAAAATGTCAGTTAAGAGTTGAGGAGCAACAACAGTTTCAACTTTCTTCCTGATTTCCAATCTTACTTTCATTGCATCGAAAGAGACAGACTCAATGGCTCCATGGATGCTTTCCAGTCTTGAGATGTCTGTTTCTAACATAAGTTGAGTAAGCAGAGCATCAACAGTAGCTTCATCATCAGTTGGGACTGGACGAGAATGCAAGGGTGCAACTCCAAGGTCTGTTTCAATAGAGTCTAAACCAACAACAACATCATATCCTTGCAATGAAATTCAATGACAGACTAAAGCATTGTAGCATCTAGAACCTTTCTTTCTTCTTCAATTATTTCTTCTTGTACAATAGCTAGTTGGAGCTCTGCATCTCTCTCAACAGACCCTACAAAAAATATTTCAGCACTTGTTTCCAAAGTTGATTGCACTCTAGCATCAAACTCTGCCTTTTGTAGCACTTCTTCAAACATAACTTTAACAGCCTCAAGCACCACTTCATCCAGTACTTGATCACTTGTCACTACCTATGTTAGTTTTTTTTTCCTTTGTTGAGGTCTTCAATGATTCAATTATGACTTCTTTAGGAATCTCTTTTGAAGCTTGTCCTTCAAGGATGACAGCCTTCTCTACTTCTTCCTTTGCCTTCTTTTTCATAGTCTTCTTTGCTCTTGTTTTTCTTATAGCATATGCAAGAGAGCATTGCTTGGCCTTCGCAATGGCAGCAACTTCGACTTTGTTGAGAGGGGGTGAAGCAGGCTTGGATGTTGGTTAGGAAGGGCTAAGAAGGTGAGGGTACATGGGTAGGTGTTTCTAAGATTTCCACCTCAGATGATGGTGTGGCTGGTGTAGGTTTGGAAGGTTCGAGGTTCTGAATAGGTTGAGGAGATGATGGTGTAGGTTCAGGTGTTGGTTTGGTTTTGAAAAAGCTTGATTCTAATGGTAGGCTATTTTGGTATGGGTGCAGGGTCTGAGTCAAAGTATGAACCCTTTCTCTTTTTGGGGTTAGATGAAGGTCAGGTTCTTGGTGTTTTGGCTGAGGATGAGAGTTTAAGGTTAGAAGGTGGAGATTGGTCTTCTTTTTGTGGGTAGCTTGTGTCTGGGTAGTCTAGGCTTGACTTGCTCCCCCTACGTCTATAGAAGACACTCCAGACTCAAGATCCAAAGGATTAGCTTGAGTTCCTATAGACTAATTAGCATCAGATAAAGGAGTCTCAATCACCTCTTTCTTCACTTTTTTCTTTATGTGCCTTTGCACATATTCTGGGAATTTTTCAGCAATTCCAATTTAGACAAAGGTAGCCCCCTTTAGCTAAGTGGCTCCAGATGATGGCATAAAAAAAACCTCCACTTTAACCAGCCTCAAGATCTCGATGAAGAGCATTCCATAAGGAATAGGGTTCTTCTTCACCTTGGGGTTGAACCTGTCCTTGAAGGCTTGCATCTAGTAGAAGAAGATGATCTCAGGATCTTAGGTAGATTCACCTTCTCACCTATCATGATCTTGTAGATGCAGAAATTGTATATGTCGCTGACATAGTCTCTTGAGCCAACCCTAGGCATGACTATGTTGAACAACACACTGTTGATCATCATACACATGTCTGTCAGGTTGGTTGTCCTCAAGAAGGTGTAAAAGCCTTGTTGTCACCTCTATTTGGGTGAGGCTTTCCATAGAGCAGCTTGTCCACAATTTCTTGGATTATCTCCTTCTTCCAGTCTTTGCTCATAGTCAGACAGTCTAAAGCACATCCTGAGTAGTCTAGCTTGTGTCTGGGTAGTCTAGGCTTGACTTGCTCCCCCTACGTCTATAGAAGACACTCCAGACTCAAGATCCAAAGGATTAGCTTGAGTTCCTATAGACTAATTAGCATCAGATAGAGGAGTCTCAATCACCTCTTTCTTCACTTTTTTCTTTATGTGCCTTTGCACATATTCTGGGAATTTTTCAGCAATTCCAATTTAGACAAAGGTAGCCCCCTTTAGCTAAGTGGCTCCAGATGATGGCATAAAAAAAACCTCCACTTTAACCAGCCTCAAGATCTCGATGAAGAGCATTCCATAAGGAATAGGGTTCTTCTTCACCTTGGGGTTGAACCTGTCCTTGAAGGCTTGCATCTAGTAGAAGAAGATGATCTCAGGATCTTAGGTAGATTCACCTTCTCACCTATCATGATCTTGTAGATGCAGAAATTGTATATGTCGCTGACATAGTCTCTTGAGCCAACCCTAGGCATGACTATGTTGAACAACACACTGTTGATCATCATACACATGTCTGTCAGGTTGGTTGTCCTCAAGAAGGTGTAAAAGCCTTGTTGTCACCTCTATTTGGGTGAGGCTTTCCATAGAGCAGCTTGTCCACAATTTCTTGGATTATCTCCTTCTTCCAGTCTTTGCTCATAGTCAGACAGTCTAAAGCACATCCTGACGCAACAATAATGGTGGTAGGAGACATCGCTATCTGAGTCTCAACAATAATTCCTTTGATGTTGACTCTTTCTGGCCTTGTTTTTCCCTAAAAGATAGCATATGGGCTATAATGCCAGGTACTGAACTTCTCCAAAAAGGGTGTCCAGCCAACCTTGTGAAAAAGTCCATTTACGTCAAAGCCTTATTCCTTCAGGCTTTGAAAGTTTATCCACTTCCCAAGGATAAACCAGTCTTCAGGGAAAGCTTGAATAGCCTATTCAACATTTTTTATGATGGGGATGCCAGATGACTCGTTCTTCCTTGGAGGTTCCATTACAAGGACTTTTGAAAAGAGAGAAATTTGAAATGTTTCTCAATAAAAATTGAAATGTTTTTGTCTTTGTGAACATATTTCCTTTTCTGTTTGTACACTTCAACAAACATTAATCCAATACATTAATGATATGAGAGTAAGATGATGCAATCGTGTGAAAGTAAATACTTTATTGATCTGATAAACTAGTCACATTTAAACATTTCCTCATACAAATGAAGCATTTTTTAGACAAAGTCTTAGTGAAGATATCTACGCATTGGTGATCTGTGTCGACACACTTTATATCAAAAACACCTTTTTGCATATAATCATGAATGAAATGATATCTTATCTCAGTATGCTTAGCCTTTGAATGTTGTATGGGATTTTTAGATCGGTTGATTAGACTAGTATTGTCACAATATATTGGTATATTGTTTTCAAAACTAGGGTAATCTTCTAGCTGATACTTTACCCATAATAGTTGTGAACAACAACTTGTAGCAAACACATATTCAACTTCATCTGTAAATAAAGCAATGGAGTTCGGTTTATTGCTTGCCCAAGATATCAAACAAGGTCCAATATAGTGACACTACTACATAAAAGGACTTTAACATCGGTTCTAGAGGAGTTTCAACATTGGTTTTAGAACCAATGTTGGAAAACTGTCATTGAAAGTAGGCATTTTCAACATCGGTTTTAAAATCAATGTTGAAAATCATTATCTACATCAATTATGGCTGGAACTGATGTAGAAATATGGTCAAAATTGTGTATTCTGAAGCACTTTCTACATCGGTTTTGAAAAAATCGATGTTGGTAGTCATATAGAACATCGATTTTAAAACCAAGAATGTGACGTATGAATTTGGATATACCTTCCAAATATCCAAGCAGTAAGGGCCATGGTGCCTGATGAACTATTCACACCGCGATCATTGGCCAAAGCTGAGTCAACCAAAAGAAATGCCTTTCTAAGGGAATCCTCCACCTCTTCCAAAAATATGTTATCGACTTCAGATGTCCCTAGGAAATTGACATCCTCAAAGAAAAATTTTATCATGTTTTTCCTTATATAAGTTGCAGCTTCAGGTCCTCCATGACCATCAAACACCTGGGAGATTTGCCAAACCTTAGTTAAATTTACAATAAGATTGAACAAAATCTGGAGACAAAGGTTAAAAGTTGATTACCCCATAAAAGGCACTTGGTTTGGGAAAGTTGTATATTGATCCCAGATGAGATGACAAATCATCCATCCTTATATGTTCATCTTCCATGTATCTTTCTGGCCCAATGTCATCAAAACTACCAGAACGAATGTAAGGGATAAACTGCAAAACCACATATTCAAGAGCAGCATCTAAGATCATGTCTATATACTTAACATGCTACATAAGGATAATTAAATGCAAATAAGCAAAACAAGAATAAATATATTGAAGGACTAAATGTATGATTTTGCTTAACTTGTTCATCACATAGAAATAATGATGCTCTAAACCACAAAAGACCCCAATTCACACTCAATTTTGAAAATCTATTGCAAAATTAGAAGGATTTGATCTGCAACACATGTTGATGAGCAACAAATGTTACCCTTATAAATACTAACTACCAAAAAATCCATCCCACAAACACATCTATCTCCTTCAAGAAAATCAATTTCAGATCAACAGAAAGAGATTCCCTTATTGTTTCTAACAAGCAATTATATTATTAGACAAAAAAATGATGCTAAAGAACTCATCTTTGGAGCATAACAACCTCCAAATTCTTCTCTTAATAAGCATAAAAGAAGGAGAAATGCTTTAGATGCATCCTTTAAAAAAACAAAAAAAATAAGTGTGAACAAGACCCAAAACTAAAATATAACTCAGCCACTAAATCAATCATTACACACCTGAACTAACTGAACTTAGTGGTCTTGAAAAGCATCTCATAAACATCGACAGTCCCCAAAGCTGTGATTCCCAAAGCCGCGAGAACAATGACCCTACCTTAACAATACGGTGAGGACATGGAGGCTCATGGCAAGATCGAGGTTGAGCTATCCTTAAATGGCAGAGTGCTCGAAGGACTTGGAGGCAATGGTGTCGCATGCCAACTTAAGGAAGAATGGGTCAAGATCCGGGTTATCAAGAGAGGCATCAGAGAGAACTAGAGGGGTTTCTAGGGATTTTTTGGGAGTGGAGAAGGGGTTTTGTTTTTAGGTTTGAATCTTTAGGATTGGGTGGAGATTCAGAGGGGTTGGGCACCACACTTGTTTTGCACGCACAAAGAGAGCCAGTCACGAGTAATAACAATAGGTGATAGCGACGAACACGGGGGCTTAAGGTGCAGTCGCAAGGGTTTTAGAGAAGAGAATTTGAGAAAGAGAGGGTTAAAAAATTGTGACTTTGAGAGGTAAAGAGAAAATGAGGTATATCGAAACCTCAACATCAGTTTCTAAAAAACTGATGTTGACTGAGCAAGCACAACATCGATTTTTAAAAAACCGATGTTGAAATGAGAATCTTAACATCAATTTTTTAAAAAATTGATGTTAAATGACTATTTACAACATCGGTTTTATATAAAATTGATGTTAAGATTCTCATTTCAACATCGGTTTTTTAGAAACCGATGTTAACGATGACATTATATTTACAAAAATCTCACCACATATTTTGTAACGTTGGTTTTTGTTAAAACTGATGTTAACCGGGCGATATCAAATCGTATTTTCTAGTAGTGTGACATCCTCCACTTGTGCTCTTTATTTCTACTTTGTCTCTTGCACAGTCTGCATCACACTATCCTACTAACCTGAAATCTTGATTCTTCTTAATGCCACCACATATTTTGTAACGTTGGTTTTTGTTAAAACTGATGTTAACCGGGCAATATCAAATCCTATTTTCTAGTAGTGTGACATCCTCCACTTGTGCTCTTTATTTCTACTTTGTCTCCTGCACAGTCTGCATCACAGTTTCCTACTAACTTGAAATCTTGATTCTTCTTATAGAACAAGCATTGGTTAGTGGTACCTACTAGATATTGTAAGATCCCTTTTACAGCTTTTAAATGTTATTCTTGAGGATCAGACTGAAATCTAGCACATAGACATACACTATGCATAATATCAGGTCTACTTGAGGTTAGATATAGAAGAGATCAAATTATACCTCTCTGGATCGTCTGATCTATTGGTTTACCTGATTCATCTTTGCTCAGAGGATTGGAAGCATGCATATGGGTTTTCATAGGCTTAACATCTTCCATTTTAAACTTCTTTAGAAGTTCCTTAGTGTATTTTTGTTGGTGGATGTAGATTCCTTTGCTATCTAAAACCCCAGAAAGAACTTAAGTTCTCCCATCATGCTCATTTCAAACTCACTCTTCATAAGATCAAAAAAGTCCTTGCACAAAGATAATATCAACAACATATATCTAAACTATAATGAAATCCTCGCCAACTTCTCTTCTAAAGAGTGGTGTATCTATGTTGCCTCTCATAAAACCATTTTTTAAAGAGAAATGAGCTCAATCCGTAATACCAAGCACAAGGTGCTTGTTTTAGACCATAAAAGCCTTTTGAAGTTTGAAAACTTGGTTTGGAAGTGTATGATCTTCAATTGCAGGAGGTTGTCTAACATACACTTCCTCTTCAATAAAGCCGTTTAGAAAAGAGCTTTTAACATCCATTTGAAAAAGCTATATGTTTTTATGAGCAACAAAGGCAAGCAAAATTCTTATAGCTTCAAGTCTAGCAGCAAGAGCAAAGGTTTCAGTGAAGTCAATACCTTCTTGCTTGTTATAGTCTTGAACTACTAACCTAGCTTTGTTTCTTACCACTGTTGCTTGTTATACAGTTTGTTTCTAAGTACCCATCTTGTTCCAATGATGCTTTTGTTTTTAGGTTTAGGAATAAGAGTTCAGACGTTGTTTTTGTTAAACTACTGAAGTTCTTCTTCCATGGAAATGATCCAGTCATCATCTGTAAGAGCTTTTTTATGGTCTTGGGTTCTATTTCAGACACAAGAGCACATGAAGCAAGACCTTTGAATGATGATCTAATCTTGACTTCTTTAGTCTGATCTTCAATGATCTGATGTTATGAATGATGGTGAACAAACTTCTAGTTCTTTGTCTGTGGCTTATGATCTAAGGATTCTTCAATTTAAGGAAGGATTTCTTTAGACCGATCCTATTTACATATCTGCAAAATCATCCTCAAGATCTGATAACTTCTTATCAGACATTATTCCATCATTGAATTTAACATGGATGAATTCTTCTATAACTAAAGTTCTATTATTAAAATCTCTATATGCTTTAGATGTACCAGAAAAGCCAAGAATCTCCCTTTATCCACTTTAGAATCAAACTTTACAAGTTGATCTTTAGTATTCAGAATAAAGCACACACATCCAAATGGATGAAAATATGAAATATTGGGTCTTCTTCCTCTCCATAATTCATAAGGAGTCTTTTTTATCAATGGTATAATCAATATTCTATTATGAACATAGCATGTTGTATTGACTGCTTCTGCCAAGAAGTGCTTAGGAAGTGAGTTTTCATAGAGGATGGTTCTAGCCATTTCTTGCAAACTTCCATTATCCTTTCAACTATCCCATTTTTTTAGGTGTTCTCGATGAGGAGAAGTTGTTGAAAATAACATTTTTTCATAGAATGATCTAAACTTAGCATTTTCAAACTTAGTTCCATGGTGACTTTTGATAGAAAAAATACAAAAGCCTTTTTCATTTTAAAATCTTTTACAGAATATTTCAAAAACCTTGAAAGACTCATGCTTATGAGCAAGGAAGTATACCCAAGTATATCTTGAATGGTCATCAAATATGGCAAAGCCATACTTTTTCTTCCCAGACTCAACATTCTAGTTGGTCCAAATAGATTCATGTACAACAATTGTAGCAGTCTAGAAGTGGAAACAACATCTTTAGATTTAAAATAGGTTTTGATTTGTTTCCCTTACTGACATGCTTCATAGAGAAAATGAGTTTTCCAACAGATCTTGGACAATTCGTTAACTAAATCCTTTTTGGATAGTTTTGAAATACATTTTAAATTGACATGCCTAAGTCTTTTATGCCAAAGCCATCTCTCATCTTCTCTGGATAATAGAAATGTTACATTCTGTTGACTAAGATCTATCATATCAATCTCATACAAATTGTTATGTCATCTAGCAGTAAAGAAAGACTTGCCATCTTCTTTCTTGACTATACACTTGTCTTTGTTAAAGGAAACAATATAACCAATATCATAAAATTGACTTATGCTAAGTAGGTTATACTTCAAACCTTCAACATATAAGATGTTGTCTATAAAGGCTAGAAAGTGAATACCAACTTTACCTATACCAAAGATCTTTTCTTTACCCATGCCTCCAAAGGCAACTGCTCCTCCTTTATGTGGCTTTAGGTCAAGGAACATAGACTTTTCCCCCTGTTATGTGTCGTGAGCATCCACTGTCCAGGTACTAGCTTAAACCCTGACTTTTTCCTACCAAGGATATATGCAGTATACACTATTTGAGATGTTGGTACTCATGCCTTTTTGGGTCCAACATAGTTAGTAACCTTAGGCATCTGTTTCTTTTTATGGGTGCATTTGAACTTGGAATGTCCAGATTTTCCATAGAAGTCACATTTGTCTAAAGTGGATTGTGACTTGGAGGAAGTTGTCCCCTTTTTCAAAGCCTAGGTCGGACTTATCATGAGGATGTTGATGGAATTTCAGAACAGTGGTGGAAGTCCTTGAACTTTCCAGGAACTTCCCAAAGTCATTAGTAAGACATGCTACTTCTTCCCTTAGTTTTTCAACAGTGAAAGTTTCATCAGCCTTACTAGTTAGGCTCAGACTCTCTTTTAGAGTTTGGATCTTTTTTTTTCCAGATCCTCATTTGATTTCTTTAATCTAGTGTCTTTAGAAGTATAAGCTTTCAATTTTTCTTTTAACTTTTTACACTAAAGAGAAATCATATGACAGTTTTGAAGAAGAACATGATAAGGCATATCCTCTTCATCATCTGATGAGGCACAAGAAGAGTATCATATTTACCTCGACCTTATCATCTATATATGCCATGAGACATATGTTGGCTTGTTCATCGTCTGAACTGCTACTCTTCTCACTATTTCAGTCATCCAAAGTAACCATTAGACTTTTCTTCTTCTTGTCCCCATAATATATCATCTTCTTTAGTTGTGGACATTCAGTCTTCATATGTACAAACTTTTTGCACTCAAAATAGTGCAGAAGCATATGTGATATGAAGTTTTGATTATGCCAAAGATGAATGCTATTCAAGTTTAATCCAAGTCAAGAATCAAGAAATTCAAGAAGAACGATGAACTTAATCCATAGGATGTTAAAAGAATTTCTTAGATTATGTTTTTTAGTAAAACTCTGTTTTCAAAATAAGATGTTTTTCTCTCTAGTAATCGATTATCATGGGATGTAATCGATTACCAGTAGCTAAATGTTTTTTTAAAAAAATAGTTTACAAATTTTGAATTTGAATTTTAAACTGTGTAATTGATTACCAGAAGTTAAAACTATTTTTAACAACTTTTAGAAATTTGAATTTAAATTTTAAACGTCTGTAATCGATTGCAACAGTTGTGTAATCGATCACCAGACATGAAGATTTCAAATTTCTAGTATGAAGAGTCATAACTCTTCAAAAACTAATTGTGTAATCGATTACCAGTAAGGAAATTTTAAAATATAACTCCCAAAAGTCACAACTGTTCAAAAGATTTTTGAATGGCCACCAATGGCCTATAAATAGGTGACTTGGGGTTCAAAATTAGATAGAGAGTTTTTCAGAACCAAAATTGTCTTATCCTCTCAAAAAGAGCCTTGGCCAAATACTTGCAAAATCTATATTGATTCTTGTGTGTTCTTTATCTTGTAATATTCTTCTCTTCAAGAGAGAAAATATCTTCTTACTCAAAACAAACAATTGTTGTTCAAGAGACTGTAAGTCTCTTAAGTTGTAAGGATTTCTGAACACAAGGGAAGGATGTCCCTGTGTGGTTCAAACTTTCTAAAAGGATTTTTATAAGATTGTGGAAATCTCAAGCGGGTTGCTTAGGGACTGGACGTAGGCACAGGGCATGGCCGAACCAGTACAAAAACTGAGTTTGAGTAATTCATATTAAGGGTGCATTGTTAATCCAAAAGAGAGTTAAAGTTTTAATTGGGGAAAGTTTTGTATCTTAATTCAACCCCCCTTCTTAAGATACTGAGGCTACTTATTTAACAAGTGGTATCAGAGCTTAATTCTTGGACAAGGTTTAAAAACTTCATGAATATGGCCATTAAACTATTTATTTCCCGAAGGGAACTCTATAAATAGGCCTTCTATTTTCAATGGTGTGGGTTATCATTATTGGAAAATCCACATGCAAATTTTCATAGAGGTTATAGATTTAAATATCTGGGAAGCCATAGAAATTGGACCTTACATCCTTACTATGGTAGCAGGAAGTACAACCATAGAAAAACCTAGGGAACAATGGGATGAGGAGGAAAATAAGTTAGTACAATATAATCTAAAAGCCAAAAATATAATTACATTTGCATTAGGAATGGATGAATACTTTATGTTGGATCGAGTGGCCTCAGAATAATTAAGAAGGGGGGGTTGAATTAATTATTCCTAAACCTTTACTAATTAAAAAATTACTCTTCTAAGGCTTTTACTAAATTGTTAAGAGAATGAGGAGTAGAAGAGAAACTTAACAGAAAGTAAAAGCGGAAATTAAATGCACAGCGGAAAGTAAACGAGTAGGGAAGAAGGAAACAAACACACAAGAGTTTTTATACTGGTTCGGCAACAACCCGTGCCTACATCCAGTTCCCAAGCGACTTGCGGTCCTTGAGATTTCTTTCAACCTTGTAAAAATCCTTTTACAAGCAAAGATCCACAAGGGATGTACCCTCCCTTGTTCTCTTTGAACCTAGTGGATGTACCCTCCACTAGAACTGATCCACAAGAAATGTACCCTCTCTTGTTCTCAGTCAAACCCAAGTAGATGTACCCTCTACTTGTACCACAAAGGATGTACCCTCCAATGTGTTAAGACAAATATTTCAGGCTATTAAACCTTTGATGCTTTGTGAATGGGGATACAAAAGAATTCTCAGGCGGTTAGTCCTTTGAACACTTTTGTATTAGGGAAAGGGAAGAATCAAAAGAATTCTCAGACTGTGTCGTTTTGAATTCTTTGACAAGGGAGAAGGGAGACACAAAAGAATTCAGGTGGTTAGTCCTTTGTTCTTTTGGAAAAGGGAGAAGAGAGACACAAAAAGAATTCAGGCGGTTAGTCCTTGGCGAATTCTTTTTGGCAAAGGGAGAAGAGAATGAAAAGATGAATAGCACAAGTTTTCAAGGTTTGGAAAACCAGAAAACTTCAGAAAGCTTTTGGTACAAAGAAGAAGAAGAAGTTCAAAGAGATTCAAGGCTTGTAAAGGATTGATTGAATGAATGTCAAAAGTATTTTGAAAAGCAAATCAAAGCCTTTCTTTTATAGACTCTTCATGTCTGGCCAAGAAGACCATTTAGAAGAGTTATAACTTTTAGAAAAACTTAAAACCAATTTGAAAAGTTCAAAAACCCTTTTGAAGAGTTACATCTTTTGATTTATTCAGAAACAGTCACTGGTAATCGATTACCAAATCAGTGTAATCGATTACACAAAGCTTTTATGTGAAAAGATGTGACTCTTCACATTTGAATTTGAATTTCAACGTTCAAAGGTACTGGTAATCGATTACCAAAACATTGTAATCGATTACAGCATTTTTTGAAATCAATTGGAACGTTGTAAATTCATTTGAAAACTTTTTCAAATCCATTTTGCTACTGGTAATCGATTACAACAATCTGGTAATCGATTACCAGAGAGTAAAAACTCTTTGGTAAAAGGTTTTGTCAAAAACTCATGTGCTATTCAAAGTTTTGAAAAACTTTTTAATACTTATCTTGATTGAGTCTTCTCTTCATTCTTGAATCTTGATCTTGATTCTTGAGATCTTGAACCTTGAATCTTGATTCTTAACTCTAGACTTTCTTCTTGAGTCTTGAATTCTTCTTGATTCTTATCTTGAACTCTTGAATTGTTCTTGATTCACTTGAGTTGTTCTTTGATTGATCTTTGAGTTTTTTGTCATCACCTTTGTCATCATCATTGTTATCATCAAAACACCTTTGATTCACCATGAAGCTTTGCTTCTACACTTTAGGGTGTCAAATTGCAAAAGTGCAAAAGATATGTGGGATACCTTACAAGTAACCCATGAAGGAACAACAAATGTGAAAAGGTTTAGAATAAATACCTTAACTCATGAATATGAATTATTTAGGATGAATCCTAATGAAACTATATAGGACATGCGAAAAAGATTCACACACATAGTAAATCATTTTGCATCTTTAGGAAAGATATTTCCAAATGAAGATCTTATTAATACCCAAAGGTAACGGCCATTACTAAATGAAGGGATATTTCTAATATGTCTCTTGCTACTTTGTTTGGAAAGTTACAGGAACATGAAATGAAATTAATGAGATTGAATCAGCATGAGGAGAATGATAAGAAAAAGAAAGGAATTTCTCTTAAAGCTTCATCATCAATCCAAGAAGGAAGTGATAAAGAGGATTCAAATGAAATAGACGACGACGATGATCTCAGTCTTTTTGTAAAAAGATTCAACAAATTTCTAAGAAACAGAGGAAATCAAAGAAGATCAAATTTTAAATCAAAGAAAAGGGCAGAATATTCATCCTCTATTCCAAAATGTTCTGAATGCAATCAACCAGGACATCCGAGGGTTGATTGCCCAATTTTCAAGAAAAAAAAATAGAGAGATCAGAAAAGAAAAAATTTAATGACAAGAAAGCCAAGAAGGCCTTCATTACTTGGGATGACAATGATATGGACTCATCTGAAGATTCAGAAAATGAAGTTGTAAACTTGAGTCTGATAGCCAAGAATTATGAAAGCGATGAAGAGGTAACATCTTTTGACAACAACTTATCTATTTCATTTAATGAATTACAAGATGCATTTACTAATTTACATAAAGAATCAATCAAACTTGCCAAACTAGTTTCATCTTTTAAGAAAACTATTTCAAATTTAGAAAAAGTTTTAAAATTAAATGAAGAATTAGAAAATCTTAAGACTGAAGTTATAACTTTAAGATCAAACGACACAAATCATTCTTCTACCATATAAACAATGCATGATAATAAAGAAACATCTATCTATTGTAATTGTTGTAACAAGTATATAGAAGAAATCAAGGATTCAAAAAATTCTCTTGCTAAATTTTCTATTGGCAAAAGTAACTTAGATATTATATTAGAAAAGCAAAGATGTGTCTTTCATAAGGCAGAATTAGGATATAAACCTGATAAACAACAAAAATTTTATAAAAATTTCTTTGCATCCACCCAAAATTATAGTTGTCCTTTCTTAACTTGTTTTTATTGTGGAAAGAAAGGACATGGTACATCTACATGTTATTTTAAGAAAAATAGCAATAATATTAAAATGATATGGGTCCCAAAAGGATCTTTTATTAAAACTAACACACAAGGACCCAAGAAAGTTTGGGTACCTAAGTCATAAACATGTTCATATATGTTTCCTTGAAAAAGAGTTGGTACATAGATAGTGGATGTTCTAAACACATGATGGGAGATGCATCAAAATTCACTTATATTTCTCCCAAGAAAATTGGACATGTGACTTATGGCGACAACAATAAAGGTAGAATTCTTGGAGTCGGAAAAAGAGGTACGAATTCATCTACCTCCATTAAAAATGTTCTACTAGTTTAAGGTCTTAAGCACAGCTTGCTAAGTGTCAGTCAATTATGTGATAAAGGTTATCTAGTATCATTTGATTCTCATAACTGTGTCATTGAAAATAAGCATGATAGAAATATAAAGCATATAGGCTACAAAACAAATAATGTTTACATGATAAATTTAGATCAAAAACAAAATCATGATCAATGTTTTCTTAGTAAAGATGATGATCCTTGGTTATGGCATAGAAGAATTGTCCATATAAACATGGAACATTTAAATAAACTGATTTCTAAAGATTTAGTTATTGGTTTACCAAAACTCAAATTTGAAAAAGATAGATTATGTGATGCTTGTCAGAAAGGAAAACAAGTAAGGGTTTCTTTTAAATCAAAGAATATTGTGTCTACAACTCAACCTTTACAACTTTTGCATATGGATCTTTTTGGTCCCTCTAGAACTATGAGTTTTGGAGGAAACTATTATGCTCTTGTTATTGTTGATGATTACTCTAGATATACATGGACATTATTTCTCACTCATAAAAGACATGTTTTTCATGCTTTCAAGAAACTTGCCAAAATTATTCAAAATAAGAAAAATCTAAAAATTGCGTCTATCAGGAGTGATCATGGAAGAGAATTTGAAAATAAAGATTTTGAATCATTTGGTGATGAACATGGGATTGGGCATAATTTTTCTGTACCTATAACCCCTCAACAAAATGGAGTTGTTGAGAGGAAAAATAGATCCTTAGAAGAAATTTCCAGAACTTTACTAAATGATACATTTCTTCCAAAATATTTTTGAGCTGAAGCTGTAAATACTGCATGTTACATCATGAATAGAGCTTTAATAAGACCAATCTTGAAGAAAACTCCATATGAGTTATATAATGGAAGAAAACCTAACATTTCACATCTTCATGTGTTTGGATGTAAATGTTTTGTGCTAAACAATGGCAAAGATAATTTAGGAAAGTTTGATGCTAAATCCGATGAAGGTATTTTTCTTGACTATTCATTGCATAGTAAAGCATTTAGAATTTATAACAAGAGAACTATGATTATTGAAGAATCCATTCATGTTGCTTTTGATGAATCTAATGCAATTTTGCCAAGAAAAGATATACAAGACGATATTTCAGAATCTTTAGAAGAAATGCATATTCATGGAGAAGATCACAAAGGCAAAGGAGATGGAAATAATGAAGATTTTCACATTGATGAAATAAAAACAAATGCTGATCTTCCAAGAGAGTGGAGAGCTTCTAGATATCATCCTCTTGACAACATTAATGGTGATATATCAAAAGGGGTAACCAGTAGACACTCTCTCAAAGATATTTGCAATAATATGGCTTTTGTTTCTATGATTGAACCTAAAAATTTGAAAGAAGCCATAATTGATGAACATTGAATAATAGCTATGCAGGAAGAGTTGAACCAATTTGAAAGAAATAATGTTTGGGAATTAGTTGAGAAGCCTGATAATTACCCAGTTATAGGAACAAAATGGGTATTTAGAAACAAGTTAGATGAAAATGGCATAATCATTAGAAATAAGGATAGGTTAGTAGCCAAAGGATACAATCAGGAAGAGGGGATAGATTATGAGGAAACATATGCTCCATTTGTTAGATTAGAAGCCATAAGAATGTTATTAGCCTTTGCATCCATAATGGATTTTAAACTTTATCAAATGGATGTGAAGAGTGCCTTTTTGAATGGCTTTATCCAAGAGGAAGTATATGTAGATCAACCCCTGGTTTTGAAAACTC
Source organism: Glycine max (assembly GCF_000004515.6). Lineage (NCBI taxonomy): Eukaryota > Viridiplantae > Streptophyta > Magnoliopsida > Fabales > Fabaceae > Glycine > Glycine max. Next base: position 11,072,113 of record NC_038245.2, read on the forward strand.
AGATAAGCCTAGTCATGTTTTTAAATTGAAAAAGGCTTTATATGGCTTAAAACAAGCCCCTATGGCTTGGTATGAAAGTCTGAGTAAGTTCCTTTTAGAAAAGGATTTTTCTAGGGGTAAAGTAGATACTACTCTTTTTATTAAAAAGAAGTTAAATGATATATTATTAGTTCAAATCTACGTTGATGATATTATCTTTGGATCCACTAATGACTCTCTATGCAAAGAATTCTCTCAAGACATGCAAAGTGAATTTGAAATGTCAATGATGGGTGAACTAAATTTCTTTCTTGGGCTACAAATCAAGAAAACCAAGAATGGAATATTTTTTAATCAATCAAAATATTGCAAAGACTTGATTCACATATTTGGGATGGAAAATGCTAAGCATATGGCTACACCAATGAGTACTGCTTGCTATTTGGATAAAGATGAAATCGATCAATCAATAGACATTAAGAAATATCGAGGTATGATCATATCTCTTTATTTATCTGCTACTAGACCTTATATAATGTTTAGTGTGTGTATGTGTGCTAGATTTCAATCAAATCCCAAAGAATCACATCTTAGTGCAGTTAAGAAAATTATAAGATATTTGTTAGGCACTATTAATATAGGATTATGGTGTCCTAAAAATTCCACATGCAATTTAATAGGATATTCTGATTCTGATTTTGCCGATTCTAAAACTGATAGAAAGAGCATAAGTGGAACTTGTCATTTCATTGGATCTGCTTTAGTCTCTTGATATAGTAAGAAACAAAATAATGTTGCTTTATCCACTGCTGAGGCGGAATATATTTTTGTTGGCAGTTGTTGTGCTCAAATACTCTGGATGAAACAACAACTTTCTGATTATGGAATATTTCTTGATCATATTCCTATAAGATGTGATAACACAAGTGCTATAAATCTACCTAAGAATCCTGTTCAGCACTCAAGAACCAAGCATATAGAGATAAGACATCATTTCTTGAGAGATCATGTTCAAAAGGGAGATTGTGTACTAGAAATCGTTGATACAAAGAACCAGTTAGCTGATATCTTTACAAAACCTCTTCCTAAAGAAACATTCTTTGCAATTAGAAGAGAATTAGGTCTTTTAGATATCAATGATCTAGACAAATAGGTAACTCAAATTAAGTATTATCTTCCTTATTCATAAGTAAGATTATTTCTTATGTTCAAATGATTGTCTTTGATTGTAGTTGTTTGTGTTTTTTATAGTCATATTAATTGTTGTTTGTCATTTAATAATTGTCTTTGATTACCTTTGTTTGAATTTTTAATAGTCATATAATTTATTGTGTGTAGTTCATTGATTATTGATTGATTAGATTTGTTTGTGCTAAATGATTGTTAATTGATCAAATTTGTTTGTGCTTGATGATTGCTGATTGATTGTATTTGCTTGTGCTTGATTATTATAGCTAAGTAAGTATATGACCTAAGAATAGTTAGTTTTTGTTGAAAAAGCCTTGTTTAAGGGTTTGGTAATCGATTACCATTCCCTGTAATCGATTACCTTAGAACAGCAAGGCTGTAATCAATTACACAATCCTATAATCGATTACCAGTAGGCTCAAGCAGTTACAGGGTACTCCTGTAATCGATTACAAGAGTCTGTAATCGATTACAAAGCGTCTCTGACTATAAAAAGTTGTGTTTCTGAAGAACCCTCATTCCTTTCATTCTCATGACGGCGCGCAACTCTCCCAAATCTTCAAATCATCACATCTTCCTCATTTCTTTACCAAATCGCTTCAAGCAAAGCTCAATCTTCATCCTTTTCAATTCTTTACAAAACCCACCAATTAAAATCAGCTTAAACAACTTCCAATGGCAGAATCATCAAAGAAAAGAAAAGGATCTTCCTCCACCACCACTGTCGCCATGGAACCTTCGGAGACCCACCAGCACCAGTTCCTCACACTCTTTCATCTCCCAGTCATCCACCTTATTTTCCTTCGATGATCAGCATCAGAGGTACTACTCTCATTTTTGTAATAGAGTTATTCTAGACCCTAAGTACCTTGACCTTGAATTTTTTGATGGAGAAACATTTGATTATTACCAAGTGTTTCAAAACTCTGCATTGGTCGATTTCATGTCTCTCAAACTGCCCTATTTTCCTGAATTAGTTAAGGTTTTCTATAATAATTTGAAAATTCATGATGTGTCCTTTATTTTGAGGTGCATAAAATTCTGATAATTGTTGATCAATCTTTGTTCTATTCCTTAACTAAGCTGCCCAGTCAAGGTGTTCCTTTTGAGGGCACTCTTGTTGATGACTGTAAATTTGATTATTCAAGTCATGATACTCGAAAAATGGTCTGCAATGACCATGCTGACATGACCTACAGATCGCTTACGGGGTCATTTACTTTCGATTGTCGCATCATGCACTTCATTATTGTTTGCATTTTGCTTCCTCGGTCTACTAATCCTGCCCAAGCCTCTGAGGAAGATTTCATTCTATTGTGGGCCCTTCAAACTGGTCGTCAAATCGACTGGGCCCATCTTGTTTGGTATCGGATGCATAAGGCATTACGGGCTAATGCACCTCTGCCATATCCCCACCTTATTACCCTATTTCTTCATCATTTCAATGTTCCTTTGGATGATGAACCCTTTGTCAAGGTTAAAAGGTCTTTTTCCATTGGTGTCGATGTTGTTACCTCCTTTGGTTATTGAAGGGACTTGGATGGTCAGTGGGTCCACAAGCAAGATTTGCCACTGCCTATTCCCGACGAGCGTACATCATCTCCTCCACCACAAAGGGACATTTCCTCTTCTCTACTGACTGAAGTCCTCACAGAGCTCCACGATCTTTGAGCATTTGTGGGTGAGCATTTTGATGCAATGGATACTCGCTTTGATGGGATGGATACTCATATCACTAGGCTTGAAGATGATATGAGTTTCATCAGGCGTTGCTTCGTTCCTCGACCGATTCTTAGTTATGTTTCTTATGTTTTATGTCCTCAGTTTTATGGTTATTTCTTAGCCTTGTATTTTGGCTTTTGATACTTAGTACTTTGGTTACTTTTCGATTATTGTGTTCTTGATTGTCTTTGTCTTGGATGTTTCAGTTTTGAGTAGTTTGTGTTTGGATATTTTAGCCTTTGTTTGGCTTTTGCCTTGGTTTGATTAGACATGCTTGGATTATGTTCTGGATTGAATCAGTTTGTGGTTGGATTATGCTATGGTTTATAATTTTCTGGATATGGTTAGGCTACTAATTTAGTTCTTTTCTCCAGACGTTTTTTGCTTTTTGATGTTGCCAAAGGGGGAGAGAACTTAAGGGTAGAATTTATCATCAACTTAGGGATAAATTCCAATATTAAGGGGGAGTAAGGAATGAGAGCACACATTACCAATTGTGTATCGTTTATCTTGATTTCAGATTATTATCATCATCAAAAAGGGGGAGATTGTAGAAGCATATGTGATATGAAGTTTTGATGATGCTAAAGATGAACGCTATTCAAGTTTGATCCAAGTCTAGAATCAAGAAATTCAAGAAGAACGATGAACTTAGTCCATAGGATGTTAAAAGAATTTCTTAGATGATGTTGCACAGGTTTGGCTGAGGAAAATATCTTACAAAGCTTTTTAGCAAAACTTTATTTTCAAAATAAGATGTTTTTCTCTCTGGTAACCGATTACCATAGGATGTAATCGATTACCAGTAGCTAAATGTTTTAAAAAAAAAGTTTACAAATTTTGAATTTGAATTTGAATTTTAAACTGTGTAATTGATTACACAATGGATGTAATTGATTACCAAAAGATAAAACTATTTTTAACAGATTTTAGAAATTTGAATTTAAATTTTAAACGTCTGTAATCGATTACAAAACTGTTGTAATCGATTACTAGGCACAAAAATTTCAAATTTCAAGTCTAAAGAGTCATAACTCTTCAAAAACTAACAGGTGTTTAAAACCCTTTGTTAGTTAAACAAGAAAGCACACAAAGAATTTATACTGGTTCGTCTCAACCTTAAGATTTCTTGCAGTTCTTGGCAACCACCAAGTTTCCACTAACTTATCAAAGTTACATGTATTGTTGATTGTAACTTCTAACTCTTACACTTGCAAGCTCTACCCTAAGCTTAACTAAAACCCAATATTCTTTGTCCTACCATGACACTGCTGGCTCTAAACAAATCAACTAGATTTGTTGGAATATTTCACACTGACTACAAAGTATGATTGTCTTGCAGACAAATATATCACTTAACACTTTTAGTCTTTTCTCTCAAGGTATACGAGGTGTTTTGAGAGCTTTGTATCTTTACAAGAATTTACAAAAAGCTTTATAAGAAAGAATGAAAGAATGATTTGTGTCTTACTTCTTCAAAGCTTCTTTTCTATATATAGCCTTCATCTCCAAGTATTTGTTGTCTCTCAATGGTTGTATTTTTACAAGAGTACATTAATCTATCACCCCCCAAAAAAATTATATATGCATATGAAACATTTATAAGAGTACTAGTACAAAAACACTAAAAAGGAAAACTATTTCCAGCAAATGTTTGCATTCAAACAACATCTTCCAAGTTCAACCAACATCAATATCTTCCGCGGATAATCTTCTACCTGCACAATAGAAAAACAATATTACTCAAATGTGATCCTAAACAAAGACATAAAATTTGACACTTCTTGTTCCCCTTTATCTTTGCTTTGTTAATATCAGCTTCTTTGTGCCACAATTACTGCCTTTTCCTTTTCATTTAACGAAATTACTCAGGGTAAAATGCCCTCAGTCACAGAATCTCAAGTGTAAAATGATTAAAATTACTCCCAGATGACATTGTTATCACATCTCAGTGAAATATATAGCAGTGTATAAGAATGTTTATGAGAATGTAATCCTAGTTTTGTTTTCCCATTATAAGTGTGGTTACATCTATAAATTTAGGTTATATAAGAATGTTTATGAGAATGTAATCCAAATAGCTATAGCTTATTAATTAGTCAAGTAATTAATTTATAAGAATGGCTTGCCAAGACTCTCATAAACCTTTTTTTCTTAAGCATGTATGTTGAAATACTCGATATAGATGCTCATAGTTATTTGCACAAAACTGGTAAACTTCCATATCAATAAGGATTGCGGCGAAGCTGCAAAGATACAACAACATTCATTAGGGAAAACATCAATTTGGTAAAATAAGGGGGGGGGGGGGGAAGGGTTGAGGAAGAATCAATTGCTCACAAAGCACAATAAATCACCTAAATATTCCACACACAGTTATTGAAACAACCCAATATAGAGATAATTTTTCTTTGGCAGAACCAAAAGACTTGGAAGATTCTACTTTCTTATACTATTCACTTGGCAAGTTCGTTGTGGATGAGTTTTGTTGTGGCAACCATGTTTGTGAGGGCTGGCTTTACCTCCGTGTACTTTGTTGGATCAAGTGGCCTCGGAATAATTAAGAAGGGGGGGTTGAATTAATTATTAATGTGTCTTGACAAATTAAAATTTATCCTTCTTAATATTACTAGATTCAATTAGGCTTTACTACTAAGTTATGAGAAAGTAAAGAACATAAAAAATAACTTAGATAAAAGTAAAGCGGAAATAAAAAATGCACAGCGGAAAAGTAAAGAGTGAAGGGAAGAAGAAAGCAAACACAAGATTTATATTGGTTCGGCTACAACCCGTGCCTACGTCCAGTCCCCAAGCAATCCACGATTCTTGAGATTTCCAATAACCTTGTAAAATCCTTTAAAAGCAAAGATCCACAAGGAATGTACCCTCCCTTGTTCTCTTTGAACAACCAAGTAGATGTACCCTCTACTTGAAGCGAACCACAAAGGATGTACTCTCCCTTGTGTTCACTATTACAACCAAGAAGCTACCCGCTTCTTACATAGAATTCTCAGACGGTTAGTTCTTTGAATTCTTTTGGCAAGAGGGAGAAGGAATAAAGAAGAAGAATAACACAAGTTTTTGGCCAATGAACTTTTCATGAATAAAGAAAGTATCGAACAAAAACTCTTAGAAGAATGCTTTGAATGAATGAAAGAAATCTCTCATTGAAATTCGTGCCATGGTCACATATTTATAGTCATTTGATGACTCAAGTTAAAGTTTGTGACTCTTGGCAATTTCTTTAAAACTAGTTACTTTAAAAGTTGTGACTCTTTTGAAAACTAGTCCCTTTAAAAATTGTGACTCTTTTTGAAAACTAGTCACTTTAAAAGTTATGACTCTTAAAAAATCTTCAGAAACTAGTCACTTTAAGAATTGTGACTTTTGGTAATTTATTTTTCTAAATAAGTCACTGGTAATCGATAACACATCAACAGATGTGACTCTTCATGTTTAAATTTAAACATCAAAACATTTAGAAACACTGGTAATCGATTACATATATTGTGGAATCGATTACACAAGTTTGAAAATGTTTTATCACAAGTTGTGTAATCGATTACCAGAGAGTAAAACTTTTGGTAAAATATTTTTCTTTGAAAAATGCTTTTGGACAAATTGTGCTATTCAATCTTTTCTTTTGAAAAAAATCTTTTTATACTTATCTTGATGCTTTTCTTGAAGTTCTTGTATATCTTGAGTCTTCTCTTGAATCTTCACTTTAATCTTGAATCTTGATTGAACGACTCTTTGATTCTTGATACTTGTTTGACTCTTGATTATTGACTTGAGTCTTTGGCATCTTCAAAATAAACTTGGAAATCATTGCTTCCACAATCTCCCCCTTTTTGATGATGACAATCCTAAAATCAAGAGAATACATGCAAGTTTTGTTCTATCATTCACTCATCTCTTTCTCCCCCTTTCTTTTTGAATTCATGCTTAATTTTAAAACTTTGAAAATATAATATCTTGATTTCTAAAATACCTAATTTCTCTCCCCCTTTGGCAACATCAAAAAGGCCAAAGTACGTAAAAAAAAAATAGAATCATTCCTAAATAATACTAAAACATACATAAAGCATAATTTGAATATCATAAAGTTTAAATACATACCACTAGTCATATATCATCAAAATAACCAAGTTTAAAACACATAATCATAAACAACTAAGAGTAAATAAATATAATCACCATGTTCAGTCATAATTAACTAAGTGCCAAATACTTAAACATAACCAAAGTTCAAAGAATAATGTCATAAAACATAGCCAAATACACGACTTAAAATAAAATATAACAATAATATAAATCTATGAAAATGGTGGTGGAAGGTCGAAGCACTGACGAACATAACTCATATCCTCCTCAAGCTGAGTGATGCATGTATCCATTCTTGCAAACCGTGCATCAATGGCATCAATGCGGCTGTCCAAGGAGTCAAAACGCTCACCGAGGAAGGTGTGAAGACCAGCTAATCTATCAAGAATACGCTGCATAAGAGGTGAAGAATCATCTCTCTGAGGAGGTGGTGATGGAGAGCGGTCTTCTGCGGCTTGTGCGGGAGCTTCCTTCTTTACCCAAGAACCATCCCTCTCTTTGCGATATCCAAAAGAGGAGACCACATTCGCACCGATAGAGAAAGATCTCTTGACTTTAACTAAGGGCTCAGAGTCAAGAGGGACACTAAAATGATGCAGAAACAAGGTGATCAGATGGGGATATGGAAGTGGAGCATTTGATCGCAATGCCTTATGCATGCGATATCTCACAAGATGGGCCCAATCGATTTGACGACCGGTTAAGAAAACCCACATAATTATCAAATCTTCCTCAGAAACCTGTGCAAGGTTGGATGATCTAGGAAGTAGGATGCGCACAATCAAGTAGTGTCTGATGCGGCATTCGAATGCCAATGATCCGGCAAGAAGCCTTCCAGTCATATCCGCTTGATTGGTGCAAACCAATTGGCAGGCATCAGAAACAGAAAAGTCGAACTTCCAATCATCATCAAGTGTACCTTCAAACGGTACACCATGTTGGATCGAGTGGCCTCGGAAAAATTAAGAAGGGGGGGTTGAATTAATTATGAACGTGTCTTGACTAATTAAAATTTATCCTTCTTAATATTACTAGATTCAATTAGGCTTTACAACTAAGTTATGAAAAAGTAAAGAACAAAAACAATAACTTAGACAAAAGTAAAGTGGAAATAAAAAGTACACAGCAGAAATTAAATAGTGTAGGGAAGAAGAAAAACAAACACAAGATTTATACTGATTCGGCCACAACCCGTGCCTACATCTAGTCCCCAAGCAACCATCGGTTCTTGAGATTTCCAATAACCTTGTAAAATCCTTTACAAGTAAAGATCCATAAGGGATGTACCCTCCATTCTTCTCTTTGAACAACCAAGTGGATGTACCCTCCACTTGAACTGATCCATAGGAGATGTACCCTCTCTTGTTCTCAGTATTACAACCCAAGTAGATGTACACTCTACTTGTACCACAAAGGATGTTCCCTCCAATGTTTTAAGACAAAGAATTCTTAGGCAGTTAGTCCCTTGAATCTTTGTAAGGGGAAACAAAAGATATCTCAGGCAGTTAGTCCTTTGAAATCTTTTGTTTAAAGCGAAGAGGAAGAATCAAAAGAATTATCAGCCGGTTAGTCCTTTGAATCTTTTGGCAAGAGGGAAGAGGAAAGAAGAAGAAGAATAGCACAAGTTTTTTGCCAATGAACTTTTCTTGAATAAAGAAAGTATTGAACAAAAAATCTTAGAAAGATGTTGAGAAATGAATAAGAAAGTTCTGTAAAAAACAATTATGGAAATTCATGCCATGGTCACATATTTATAGTCATTTGATGAGTCAAGTTAAAGTTTATGACTCTTGGCAATTTCTTTAAAACTAGTCACTTTAAAAGTTGTCACTCTTTTGAAAACTAGTCACTTAAAGGTTGTGTTTTTTGAAAAAAACTTTAGAAACAAGTCACTTTAAGAATTGTGACTTTTGGTAATTTATTTTTCAAAATAAGTCACTGGTAATCGATTACCATCATAGTGTAATCGATTAAACATCAACATATGTGACTCTTTCATGTTTAAATTTGAAAATCAAAACGTTTAGAAACACTGGTAATCGATTACAAGTATTGTGTAATCGATTACACAAGTTTGAAATGATTTGAAAATGTTTTATCACAAGTTGTGACTCTTGAAATTTGAAATCTAACATTTTAAAACATTGGTAATCGATTACATGATTATGATAATCGATTACAGCTTTCTAAATCAGTTTGAAAAGAATGTTGGCTACTGATAATTGATTACTGCCTTCTGGTAATCGATTACCAGAGAGTAAAACTCTTGGTAAAATATTTTTCTTTGAAAAATTCTCTTGAACAAAATTAGGCTATTCAATATTTTGAAAAACTCTTTTAATACTTATCTTAATTGAGTCTTCTCTTGAATCTTCACTTTAATCTTGATTCTTGAAACTTGCTTTGATTGAACGACTCTTTGATTCTTGAAACTTGCTTGACTCTTGATTCTTGACTCGAGTCTTTGGCATCATCAAAATAAGCTTGGAAAGCTTTGCTTCCACAATCTCCCCCTTTTTGATGATGACAAACCTAAAATCAAGAGAATACATGGAAGATTTGTTCTATCGTTCACTCATCTATTTCTTCCCCTTTCTTTTTGAATTCATGCTTAAATTTGAAACTTAGTAAGTGGTATTATGTTCTTGATTTCTAAAATACCCATTTTTCTCTCCCCCTTTGGTAACATCAAAAAGCCAAAGTGCGTGAAAAAAAAAATCATACATAAATAATTTTAAAACATACACAAAACATAATTTTAATAACATATTTATAAATTTCAGTCATAGTCATGTATCAACAAAATAACCAAGTTTAAACACATAACAGAAAGACAAACTATTTTGAAAATACATATCCACTATCTTAATCAACATAACCTTTAAACATAATCATCAAAATAAAAAAAAATCATAATAACTCTCAAACATAATTAAATATAATCAATCATCTAACATTTCAAATTAAATTAATTAAATTAGCAATCAACTAACTATGCACAATAATTAATATTTCAAAAAAAATATTCAAATTTCAAATTTTTAAATTTCAATTTCAAATTTCAAATTTCAAATTTTAAATTTCAAATTCCAACTTCCAACTTCTAACTTTCAACTTCCACTTCCAACTTTCATTTTCAACTTTAAACTTCTAGTAACTTCCACTTCCAACTTCCATTTTCAACTTTCAACTTCCAATAACTTCCACTTTGAACTTCCAAATTTTAATTTCAAACTTCCAACTTGTTAGACACAATCACCAAAGACAATCAAAACTTAAAAAAAAAAATCAAAACTCAATTAATCAAATATAAAATATAATCAATCTATCAAACTAACAAACACTGAATATCAATCAAGCAAAAACAAACACCAAAAAACAAAATCATGTATATTCAAATTCTTTAAGCTAAATATAGTTAATTAAACATTGTAAAAACATAATCAAACAATTTTGGAATTATTTTCAATTAGCCACAATAATAAAACTTAACTGAATGCAATAATCAAACCTTAAGATAGTTCAGATGTTACTTGTTTTGAGATATTATTGATAATGTTGTCAAGAAAATGTTTTAGGAGACATTCTACTCTTTTGCTTTAGTCTTTGATTTCTTGAGAATCATCTTATTCATCATCCAAGTCCTCGTTGTCGCTACCTTCTTGGATGGAGGATGAGACTTTGAGTGCTATTCCTCTTTTTCTTTTGTCTCTTTCTTCATTTTGATTAAGTCTTTGCAATTCCATCTCATGTTCATGCAATTTTCCAAAAAGAGTGGCAAGAGACATAGAAGAAAGATCTTTACTTTTAGAAATGGCAGTTATTTTGGGTTGTCATTCCCTACTTAAGCATCTCAAAACTTTATTAATTAAATCTTCATTAGGAAAGGTTTTTCCTAAGGAGGCAAGGTGATTAACTATGTGGGTGAATCTTTTCTGCATGCTTTGAATGTTCTCATTTGTGTTCATCCTAAAGAGTTCATATTCATGGGTCAATGTATTAATCCTAGATCTCTTAACATCAGTGGTGCCTTCATGTGTGAGTTGTAGTGTATCCCACATCTCCTTTGCATTTAGACAGTTTGAAACTCTAAAATATTCATCTATTCCTAGGGCAGAAGTAATAATGTTTTTGGCTGTATGATTATATTGGACTCTTCTTCTATCTTCTTCAGACCATTTATCTCTAGGTTTTTTGTTGTTGAGCTTGTGCTTCTATCTACTATGGTGGGTACATAAGGTCCTATATCTATTGCCTCCCAAATATTTAAATCTATGACTTCAATAAAGATTTGTATTCAGGTTTTCCAATAGTGGTATAGGTGGCTTATGGATGGAGTTTCCTTCGGGAAACAGAGAATTTGAGGAGGCCATGAATCTTGAAGTTGTGAAACTTTTCTCAAGAAACCTGCTTTGATACCACTTGTTGAATCGAGTGGCCTCGGAATAATTAAGAAGGGGGGTTGAATTAATTATAAACGTGTCTTGACTAATTAAAATTTATCCTTCTTAATATTACTAGATTGAATTAGGCTTTACTACTAAGTATTGAGAAAGTAAAGAACAGAAACAATAACTTAGACAAAAGTAAAGCGGAAATAAAAAGTACAGAGCGGAAATTAAAGAGTATAGGAAAGAAGAAAAACAAACACAAGATTTATACTGGTTCGGCCACAACCGGTGCCTACATCCAGTCCCTAGGCAACCATCAGTTCTTGAGATTTCCAATAACCTTGTAAAATCCTTTACAAGCAAAGATCCACAAGGGATGTACCCTCCCTTGTTCTTTTTGAACAACCAAGTGGATGTACCCTTCACTTGAACTGATCCACAAGAGATGTACCCTCTCTTATTCTCAGTATTACAACCCAAGTAGATGTACACTCTACTTGTACAACAAAGGATGTACCCTCCAATGTGTTAAGACAAAGAATTCTTAGGCGGTTAGTCCCTTGAATCTTTGTAAGGGGAAACAAAAGATATCTCAGGTGGTTAGTCCTTTAAAATATTTTGTTTAAAGGGAAGAGGAAGAATCAAAAGAATTCTCAGGCGGTTGGTCCTTTGAATCTTTTGGCATGAGGGAGAAGGGAGAATCAAAAGAATTCTCAAGCGGTTAGTCCTTTGAATCTTTTGGCAAGAGGGAGGAGGAAAGAAGAAGAAGAATAGCACAAGTTTTTGGCCAATGAACTTTTCTTGAATAAAGAAAGTATTGAACAAAAAATCTTAAAAAGATGTTGAGAAATGAATCAGAAAGTTTTGTAAAAAATAGTTATGGAAATTCATGTCATTGTCACATATTTATAGTCATTTGATGACTCAAGTTAAAGTTTGTGACTCTTGGCAATTTCTTTAAAGCTAGTCACTTTAAAAGTTGTGACTCTTTTGAAAACTAGTCACTTAAAGGTTGTCACTTATGAAAAAATCTTCAGAAACAAGTCACTTTAAGAATTATGACTTTTGGTAATTTATTTTTCAAAATAAGTCACTGGTAATCGATTACCATTATAGTGTAATCGATTACACATCAACAGATGTGACTCTTCATGTTTAAATTTGAAAATAAAAACGTTTAGAAACACTGGTAATCGATTACAAGTATTGTGTAATCGATTACTAGATGGTTAGTTCTTTGAATTCAGTGTTTGGGCAAAGAATTCTCAGACGGTTAGTTCTTTGAATTCTTTGTTTGGGGAATCAAAAGAATTCTCAGACGGTTAGTTCTTTGAATTCTTTTGGCAAGAGGGAGAAGGAATGAAGAAGAAGAATAGCACAAGTTTTTGGCCAATGAACTTTTCTTGAATAAAGAAAGTATTGAACAAAAACTCTTAGAAGAATGCTTTGAATGAATGAAAGAAATCTCTCATTGAAATTCATGTCATGGTCACATATTTATAGTCATTTGATGACTTAAGTTAAAGTTTGTGGCTCTGGGCAATTTCTTTAAAACTAGTCACTTTAAAAGTTGTGACTCTTTTGAAAACTAGTCACTTTAAAAATTGTGACTCTTTTTGAAAACTAGTCACTTTAAAAGTTGTGACTCTTAAAAAATCTTCAGAAACTAGTCACTTTAAGAATTGTGACTTTTGGTAATTTATTTTTCAAAATAAGTCACTGGTAATCGATTACCATTATAGTGTAATCGATTACAAATCAACAGATGTGACTCTTCATGTTTAAATTTAAAAATCAAAACGTTTAGAAATACTAGTAATCGATTACATATATTGTGTAATCGATTACACAAGTTTGAAAATGTTTTATCACAAGTTGTGACTCTTGAAATTTGAAATCTCAACGTTCAAAAACATTGGTAATCGATTACATGCTCATGGTAATCGATTACTGCTTTGTAAATTAGTTTGAAAAGAATGTTGGCTACTGGTAATCGATTACTATCTTCTGGTAATCGATTATCAAAGAGTAAAACTCTTGGTAAAAGATTTTTCTTTGAAAAATTCTTTTGGCCAAATTGTGCTATTCAATCTTTTCTTTTGAAAAAAATCTTTTTATACTTATCTTGATGCTTTTCTTGAAGTTCTTGTATATCTTGAGTCTTCTCTTGAATCTTCACTTTAATCTTGAATCTTGATTGAACGACTCTTTGATTCTTGATACTTGCTTGACTCTTGATTCTTGACTTGAGTCTTTGGCATCATCAAAATAAACTTGGAAAGCATTGCTTCCACATACTTACGAGTCTTGAGCCCACAGTCAGGCTTCACCCAGAAGATGTTCTTTTCGAGCACTACCAGCATCTTGACGTTGAGGTCTATTCCGGTGATGGTGCGAATCTTATGGTTGTTCGGCACTGGAGCGCAAAAAACGTAGGAATGTGAGGAGACAGAGAGAAAGAGAAAGTGTGAGTTTTGTTTGTTTCTAGGGATTTTGGAACTATAGAGAGAGTGAGTATGGTTTGTTTATAAGGATTTTGGAACTATGTGAGGAGAAAAAGAGAGAGAGAAAGAGAGAGAGTGACACGAAGAAGAAGTCGAGGCGCCAGCTCCCTCAGCGTTGCGATGAAGAAGTTAAGGAGACAAAGAAGAAACACAAGAATGAGAGAGAGGAGGCCAACACGTTGTACAATAAAAGAGAGAGAAAGCTAGAAATTAAAAATAGTAAACCTTCAAAGACGGTTTTCACAAAACCATCTTTGTTTTGAAGTATTCAAAGATGGTTTCACAAAACCCGTCTTTGAAATGTTCACAAGACGGTTTTCACAAAACCGTCTTTGTTTTGAAGTATTCAAAGACGGTTTCGCGAAACCCATATTTGAAATGTTCACAATATTTACAAAATTGTCATCATTATACAAACAAAGATGATTTTTTCACGACTAGCATAGATACTGCATCATAGAAAATAGTTTTTTTAGTAGTGGCACATAAATATGTAGCACCAATGTTCACTACTATAAAACATGTCTTTTACGTCGGTTATTTTCAACATACAATGTGTTTTACGTCGTAAAAACTATTGGGGTCTACGACGATGGTTCTGTAGGACCATCTTAGAATGACATACATTTTAAGAAAGTCTCGGCCCCAGGACTGTTTTAGAATAATGTACATTCTAAGACGATCCTGGCATTGAGACCATTTTAGAATATAGTACATTCTAAGATGGTTTTTTACAGAACCATCTTAGAAAGTGTGGTTTTTTTTTAAATGCCATTTGTTTTCATTGCCACCTATGCAATCATTCATGCCAATATGTTTTCACACACACACACACACACACACACACAAGCAATGTGCATGCCATCCTTCCACTTGTAGCCAGAATGTCATCGCATCCTTCCATCCCTCTGCAAAGTGTAAAAGGTATATATATTAGATAACTATATCAATTTTGACAAAAAAATAAACAACATTTTTAATAGAAAGCGGGTCTTTTAACTCTGAAATGGAAAAATGAATTACATCACCTTTGAAGGAAGGGGTTTTCTGTGTTGTAACTTTGTCATTCCTGCTCCCACCTAGATCAGCTTTATTCCCCTCTTGTGCAACAGTAAATTTCGTTCACAAAATTATATTCTTCAAATTTATGAGGTATTCATACGAAAACTGCAAATTTGAGATGAAATGAAGTGTATAGGCTTATCAGTTTTAGCTAACTTCTGTGTTTTTGTTTTAAGATGACACTCCAATTTATAGCACCATAAATTCAACTTTAACAAATATAGTATTATCTAGATTTCAAATTTCAATACAATTATAAAGAAGACCTTTGTGGTCCTGCAGGACTAAGCACCCTTTGACCTTACAAAATTGTGCGATTTTGTAGTTGTCACTCATTACTAATTATTTATTCTCTTTATATCAGGCACTTCTCAAACTATTTTAGAGAAATGCTAACAACATACTCTTTTCTATCGACTGGAATTTATTGGAAATAACAAAAAAATTGGATCCCATGCCTTATTTAATGACCAATGGGGTGGGGATAAATATAGGAAACCTTATCCCCACAATCAAAAAGGTTGTTTCCAGGATTTGAACCCATGACCTCCAAGTCACAAGGCAGCAAATTTACTATTGTGTCAAGGCTCACCCATTATGGCAATGTTCATTATTATCTATAAAATATTTTTGGATGAGTTTCATATTCAAGCATGCACTTGATATTTAAAATTCAAAATGACAGCACAAAATTCAATATTGGAAAACTTTGTGAAGAAAGATCATCAAGGAATAAAATTCAAGAACCATGAATTGAAAAGTGCACAACAACTTACCAGGCCTTGCGATGATTTTTTCTTGGGGCTTCGACATTATCTGTGTCGCAAGAACCAAATGAAGAATGATATTACGGTCATAGAGACAATATAAAAGAAAAAGTTACAAAAATTGACATTTTAAACTTAAGATGGTCACACATACCTGAACCACTTGAGCTTCACCTCCTAAAATCTGAAAAGGTATAATTGCATCTTGCGGACTCTAAACAACATAAACATGAAAAAATCACCGAAAGATTATAAGGATAATTGGTAAAATGTTAGACATTTCCTTTTATGATAGAAATACTAGTCCATGATAAGTTGAGGGGCATTGAAACACCCTTGATAGTTGATAAATAATGCTTACAAGCAAAGATATGAATAAACACACGGAGAAACTTTCCTTTTTCTTAAATTTGTGTGTTAGGATAAACTGCACCAAACATTAAAAAAAAGTTTTTTATTACACAATATCACTTTGAATATTCTAGAGGAGATATGTAAGTTTCATGAAGGCATGGGACAAAGGAGCAAATTATCATGATCCTGAACTCAAGTAAATTTTGTCAATCATACAATGAAGCCATCCTGTCAAATCATTGAAATCAACAAAACAACAACTTCAATTGCAAAAACTTAGCAATATTTAAAAGAAACACAAATTGATCTTCTGGAGTACTTCAATTTCACAAATTACAATCCTAGCTGAGAAGCCATCAATGCATTTAACATATTCTAGAATCAAGATTAACATAAAGCAATTGATTCGAGCCAAGACAAGCTCAAAAAGGGAAGAAAAAGAAATTGTTGTTAAGAGTGAGAATTAATGCAAGTACCTGATAAACATAAGGCTAAAAGGGCATTGAGAAAAATGGTGCAGCCATGGCTGGGCCACAGGGATTACTTTTACGTTACTGACAGCCTATCTGGAGCCATATACATGAAGAAATTAATTGAGTTATTATTGAAGAATTTATTTGATTTCTATCATGTAATAAATTCTCATGTCTAGATGTTGCAAGTTTATGACTGACAATTAATACGAGGATTCAATCAATCACTCAAAAATTCAATATTATTAACTGGACATTCGTCTCACCATTATTTTATAAATGAGTAGCATATTTAATCGTAAAGACCAAGGTTGCCAAACTCAAGTTTATGTAAATTTGACTCACAAACTTAACTCGGGTAAAGTTGACCTATTATAAAAACAATATAAGTAAACTATAAATAACATATTACTTCTAAAATAATAACAATTAACATTAGAAAAATATATTATAATAGAACAAAATAATATAGTTCTAACAACCAACAAAATAAAATTATATCAGAAAGAAGCCATAATATACTATAACAGAGAACACAGACAAAACAGAGAAAAGCCACTCAATCATCAACGAGTCAAAATGGGTGGAAGACAAAGATGGACTAAAAAATGAAGTAGTCAACTGGGGGATAAGGGAGACAATTTTGAAATTGTGAACAGGAGCATGAAATTCTGAATGGATGATGTTGACAAAATTTTTACAAGATGTAGAAGTCTTAATGAATAGATGAACAACTTTCAACAGAAATTAACTAACAATTGCACGAAAGCAAATATAAAATATAAACCTGGTCTCTGTGATGAAAAACAGATCTATGACTTTGCCATGAGGTGTAGTAGATACCTTCACTTTCTTTATAGTAAGTTGTAGCTCACAAAGAACCTCAGTAACATCTGCTACCCACAAATTAGGACATTGAGTCATAACTTGGAATACTAATACCACCATTTATACATGCTAGTCATAACTTGGAGACAAGTTGATATTTTCTTTGAGAAACAAGATCCTTCTGCAATATCTTGCCAGCAGCTAACTTTGGAATAGTGTCAATGAAACTCATCTTTCTCACTTTGTTGTATGGAGCCACCTGAAAATTCTCCATTTTATAAGTAAAATAAAAAAAAATAGTTAAAATGAGCTTAGGAAAGAGTGGTACCTGGCCTGCAACAAATTGAATGACTTGGTTTTCTGAGAGTTCAGAACCAGCTGCTCTCACCACATATGCCATTGGCATTTGTCCAATTTCTTCATCTTCAACCCTGCAAACATATCTTTGTTACGACATGAGAAAGTCATAGAAATAATGAAAAATGAAAGTGAAAATGTGATAGGGTAACGCACAGTATAAATTTTGAATGCTCACATTTTTCATAAGAATTTATATAGATACAACTGGACTTATTGAGTTGAACTTGACCAAAGACAACTTGACCAAAGGCCACTTAAGACCCACATCCCCAAATCACTCGTAATGCATGAATTAATTAAAAAAATAATCCAACCTACAATTTGCTTTAATAGTACAACATTTAGGAGACATACCTAAATTGGGGCTCAACTTCACAGGAACCACTACTTATGTACTTCGACCAAGGAGTGAAAACAAGATGACGATGGAGCGGCACGGGAAATGGCGGAGCGGGTTGCAATGTCAACACGGAGGGCACGGGAGATGACGGAGTGGGCTGCTAGGGCGTAAACAAGGCATTGTCGGGGATTAGTGAACCAGATTCACAGCTAGCTAGGTCGCGACTGAACGAAGGACAATCACGTGCTCAAATCACTAATCTAACAAAGATGGTTTTTGGGATTAAACCATCTTTGTATGGTAAGCAAATATTTACAAGTTTGTCATCGCCTACTATTTAAAGACAGGTATGTGGAAACGTCTTCTTGTTTATTACAAAAATGTCACCATCATACTTTCTAATTAAAACCGTCTTAGAATCACCGACATAACACATTTTTTTAGTAGTAGTTGTCTAAAAAAATAGTTAGTGGCTGAGATACTTGGCCTTCAAGCTCCATTAAGAGTTGTTGCAACCATAACAACTTAGTTGTTGTGGATCCAATTGTGCGATACTTGGCATTCGTTGAAGACCATGCAACCGTGGACTTTGTTTGCAAGACTAGGATATAGAATTGGGACCAAGATAGACTATATAATCATTGGTAAATTTTCGGTTAGCTGTGTCACCACCCCAATTAGCATCACAAAAGGCGGTGAGAGTAAGAGTGGCACTACTAACTACATTTGACATTATTATTATTATTATTATTATTATTATTATAGTATTAAAAAAACTTATTATATATAAAATTATATTTAAAAATGTAGATGTAATATCAATTAATTAAAACAAAAAAAACACTTTTAATGTATAGAAAGAAAAAAAAAAGCTTGAACAAATTTCAGAAAGCCGAAAAGTAATGTAACATAATTAAATTGTGGATATGTGTGAGTTGATAAGAAAAAATGATAAAAACTCACAAAAAGTTGATGTGACATGAGCAACACTGTGGGTATATAAAAAATTAAACAAAATAAATATAACGAACTTATAAAAATTCTATACATGTTTACGAAATGATATTTTTCTTATAATAATAAATTAGAACTATAAATAGAAATAATTATATTATATTTAAATGTATGACTCAAATTTATATTCTTCATTTATTTCAAATTCTATCTAAATAAATTTATATAATGAGAACAATATTTACCTTTATTTAGAAACAAGAGAAATGAAAAGTAAAAACAAAAAAAAGGATATCATAACTATATTGAAAAAATTGTGTATTGAATAATCTAGTAATACCACCTTACTAAAATCATACTAAAATAAATGTCGTATTTGAGAAGCATTTGAAAAAAAAATATATTAGAAAAAATATTATATCTAGTTTTTTAATATAATATTAATTGATATTTTTCATTAATAACCTGATAAATATTACTTTAGTTTTTGAAACACAGAGAGAGAGAGCGAGAGATTAATTTAATAATCTGGTAATTTTTGTTTACTTTTTTTCTCAAAATAATCAAGTGTTATTTGTTGATTAATCTCTCTATATAAAGCTATTTGAGACTTTAGACAAAAATTATATTTAGATTTTTAATTAATTGAATATATATTTAAAATAATTTTTATTAAAGTCAAATAATATATATAATTAAGTTTAGATATTAAACAATTGTATTTTGAATAACAAAAATAGATTATATTCTAATTTCAATTATTTTTCTGTAATAAATTTTAGCATAAGGCAAAGGTAGGTAACCAGTCCTAAGATAATACTCAAAGATGCCCTTCCAATAAATGTCCACACATGAATTGAACTAAAAGAATTTTTAGTCCGTTTTAAATTATTGTTTTTATATGCTTAATTTTAAACTATTTTGATTCAACCGTATTTAACGAGGTGGAACAATAACAAATTCCATGTGACTGATGGAGTATTCATGAAAATTGGTATGCAGATACAAGATGGGAAAGTAGTTTTTAATTAGTTTTAGATTGGTATAGTTTGCTGAATTTTAATGGTATACAAGTCACTGAATATAGTCAAATATCTGATAAAAATTCCTTATTGGGTTAGAGGATTTATGGGAATGGGTATGTTATGGTTTGATTATCTTGTGAAGTTAGTTGAGGTTTTAAGGGATGCATGGGTACATATATCTTGTAGTCTTTATTTTCTTTTTTAATATATAACTTTTTTACTGATAAAAAAAAAACTTATTTCAAATGACTAGATGCACGGAATGAATTAGCTGACTCAATTAGTAAGACAGAACGATGTCCATCAAAAAGGTCTTTACTAATATTTTTAATTCGTTAATTTGTTAATACTTAATACCAAATATATAATATGAGCTTTAATATATTTAACCTAAGATACACATACCCATTTATGAGCTCAAAAGTATACATTAAAAACACGTATAGATACCTTTGTACGTGATATTGTAAGTGGACAGATTTACATGATTTGACGCACTTTCTATTTCTACATTGGTTTAAGGATAACCGATGTTGAAATGTATTTTCAATAAGAAATGTTGAGAGGAGTTCACTTTCAATATTGGTAGAGATTTAAATGTCTTTCTAGCATTTAAAATTGATGTTAAAGGATATTTTTTTTTTACAAATATCAAATGTCTTTTCTATAATAGTGAGAGATTTAAACAGTATACAACTATATACATGAGATTTTAAATTTTATTATCATTATTACCAACATCGTACACATACAAAAAAAGCACACGGTACATAATAAAATTGGATATTTCAGAAATTAAAATTATTTTTTAGCGTGATTTCTTTCTAGCATTTTACAAATTTATTTTCGCATTGTTTAATTTGTCTTAGGGAATGTATGAAATGCAAACACATGAATTTATGTCAATACCTGACATGATAGTTTTACATATAGTATTAAAAAGGATTTTTTTAATTAATAAATAAAGACAAAAATATACTCTGACATCTCATGCAAAATTTTGTTCAAAAATCAGAATGGAGTATGAAATAAGAATCATGTGATCATTAACTTGTCGTAACTTTGTGGGATGCTAATTGATACCATTTCTCTTTATTTTGGTTCCATGGGCAATTAATTATGTTACTTGGGGAGTACATCTTGTACGTGATCCAACTTAGGCAATTAATAATATCTTTCCAAAAAGATTAAAAATTGCGGATTACAAAGAACATGGTCTGGTCAAAGGCTATATATATGAGTTTGATGGTTGAAATAAGCTGACATGAACGATGAAATTTCATGCTTAGAATATGTCATAACTGTGAGCATGCATATACAACTCATGGAAACCATAGGAAGCAACATCTTTAATTTCTTTTTGGGGTTAGTTTCGGGTAAAACTTTCTTTTTTGATTCATTTGAAACAAAACACTTGGAGAATCTTAGGAGCATTCTAGATTTTGTTCTAAAAAAATTGTAGAAGAAGAAAGAAGACCGAGGTTAAATTCTCACGACATGTATTTAGAAATATCACATTCACTTTGGACTTTTCGTGGAGCATAAGACCTATTTTTATTTTATTTTTGGATAAAAAAGCATAAGACCTATTTTTATTTTATTTTTGGATAAAAAAGCATAAGACCTATTATACCCTTGAATAAAGCATTAAAATTTAATTTTTTTAAAGTAAATTTTATTCGTGAGCTCTACTGTCCATATCTTCAATTTCCTTTTTCAAACAATATGTATATTTAGGTATAAAGTAAATTTCCAAATAAGATCCTTGAAAACTAATTCGAATAATTCATTAAAATTATTAAGATTTTATTTTAACTTTGTTTTCAAACCTTTTAAAATACAAATTATTTATTAAACTATTATAATTAATTTTATATAACAGTTTTAATAGATGATAAAATTAATTCATTTAAGCAGTTTTTTACTGACTAATTCATTTAAGCATTATTAAGTCAATGTTGATTTATTCTATTATTTCATTTTTTTTTCCGTAAAAAAGCACTAAAGTAGTTATGTTATCACCATTTTACAATAGAAAATAAAGATGACTTTTATATATTTGCATTTGGAAATGAAAATAAAAGTCATTTTATGCTATTGAGGGTAGCAATTGGTGTGTTAATATTTACTAATTAATAAGGTACGTAAGGAAAAACAAACTAAGACAACTAAAGTAATTATGAGGGATTTTGTGACATAAAGATTCATGTAAAATACTTTCTCTAAACTCTTATATAAACAAAAAAGTTATTTTATATTTTGGTCTTAAATATAAATAAATTTAACTAATTTTATCTATTTAATTATATCACTTTTAAAACATTCATCATTTAATTGTATTTTTTTTTTCACATGCCTCCTCCTTCTGAGGCAAGTATGTTTGAGAGGTACAACTCTATATATTTTTGGTTTCACATAACTCTATTTTCAAAGATTCTATTGTATTCATGATATCAAATTCTAATAAAAAATGATTTAAGAATAATCATTTTTTAACTTAAGATTAATAAAATTAAATAATTTCAACTAACTTCCTTAAACAGTGTTAAAGTAGTTACTTTTACTTATCTACAAATATAATTAATGTACGAGTTTAGATGGAGTACATTATTGAGAAGAGATTTAAGAGAGAGTAACCTGTGAATCAAGAAGTTTGTAGTGATATTTTAGGGTCCCATAATGAGCCAAAAATCCTAATCGTGAAAGTATAAATGACTTATCTTTTATAAGAAAAATATTTACTTCTAATACATAACTTTTTTTTTTTTTTACAAAAACTTAATTTACCGTTTCTATGTATGAAATCATAAACTCTCACACGTCCAAATAACAATGAAAATGATTTAACCTTTTTTTTATGAATATTTAAATTTTACATTGCAAGTTTATAATATATGATTTTGATATATTATAGTAATTTTAATATAACAATAATACTAAAGAAATTATTATAATTTTTACTAATTTAAATATAGGTCGACCTGGGTTTGAAAATGCCATTTAAATGATTTAAGTATAATCCTTTTAATCAAATAATTTTTTATAAAAACCTAAACTTAACCTATTTTTTAAAGAAAATTAATCTGATCTAGACATGATATTGGCTAGATAATAGGTTGGGCCTATTCCAAGTCCAACTCCTGCTTACAAATATATCTAATTATCCTGAGTAGGTTGGCATCGGTCCCCCTCTCCTCTTTTTTATCAGAGGTTCATACATTAAGGTAACGGCATTGCATGTGATTTCTTGGGGGCAAATCATCATAAGGATATGGACAAATATAGTGTCTAATTTTTTTTTTTCATGGAAAAATATAGTGCATGTCTAATTTTGTGTTTATATTTTCTTTTTTACCACCCATCCCCGGTCTAGTTAGAAAGAGTTTTTTCTTTAAAAAAACATTAATTTGACATTTATAAAAGTTAATATGATCAATGTTGTTGATATTACAAATTAAAAACATTAATTTTCAATACATTTCTAGCATCCATATGTAATTTATCTAAATTTTATATTTAATTGTTATATATATATTAAAAGTTTTTAATATTATTTGTTTAGGATCCGTTTGAGGTGATTTTAGTTTTCAGTTTCTAAAATTTAAAAAATAACAACTAGTTTTTACTTTTAATTTAAAAAACATTTCAAATCAATTTTAAATAATCTTATTTTAAAAGTTTCATATGGCATTAAAATTAATTTAAGAGTATTTTGTGTGATTGTAACTTTAATGGTAATGGTGGCGATGTTAACAACAAATATGTTGTTATTAGAGATATCAGTGGTGATCACAATGACAATGACGGTGGTGGTAGTAGAGGTGGCAATGACAATGTGGTGTTGGTAGCCAATGGTAACGACATTGGTGGTGGTGATGGATGTGATATTAGTGGTGGTGGCAGTGGCAAAGAAGAAGGTGATATTAGTTGTGGTGGTGGTAGTAGCAATGTCGGTGGTATTGATGGCGATGGTGGTAGCAATGATAGTGGTGTGGTGGTGGTGACAACAAATGATGACGATGATAGTGGTTGCAGCAACATTGGTGGTGATTTTGGTGGCGATGGTAGGGGTGATATTGTTGGTAATTGTGGTGGTGGTGGTGGTGGTGACAATGACAGTGATAATGACATTGATGGTGGTGGTAGTGATAGCAATGACGTTGGTAATGATGATGTCAGGGGCAAAGATGATGACAATAACAGTGGTGTTGACGGTAACACCAAGTGGTGGCGACGATGAAAGTGGTGGTAGTGATTGTGATAATGATGATAACAATGAAACTAATGGTTTTGGTGGTGGTAATGCTAATGGTGGTGACAACAGTGATGATAGTGACAATAGTAGTGATAATAACAATTCTAGTGATTGTAGTGGTGACAACCAAATGAACAGCTAATGTGTAACTTAGTTTCAATGATTTCAATAGACTTGTTTTCATGTGTGCACGATTTATCTTCACAAGTATATATGTGTTTTTGTTTTCTTTAGTTATATATATATATATATATTATCTCAAATGTGTTAACATTTTATTTTTTTGTTTTGATATAAATTCAGTGATCCACCGCCTTTTTCAGCATTGTTATTGTTCTCGTTTTTCATCTTAATGTTATTGCTGTGCAACCTATGTTTTAATAAAAATAATCACTCTTTCCTTCTAAAATATGTAATGCTTGAGACTATAATGTTTTTTTTTTCTATCTTGTTCAAACATTTTATGCAATACTATATTAATATATAATATATATTAATTATATTATATATATTTACGTACTAATTTTTTCTTAAGTTAAAACAGTATACATGCATGTTCAAGTAGATGTTGAAAGATTTTATTTATTTTTATTTGTAATAATTCTGCAAATAATTTATCATTTTTATGTAATTAATAATTTTTGTTTCTCAACTTAGTATGATACTGCATATTAAAGATGTGCATTGTAATTTATTTTGGATCCCTCAAAATTTTGGTTTGCTCAAGCTTCGCAAGTGACATAATTTTGGTGAGAATAGTGATAATAAAAAAATATTATTATTAAATGTAAAAAATATTTGTTGTTTCTAAATTAAAAATTATATTTACAATTTTTTTCTTAATTTTAAAAATGAGTATAAAATATTTTAAAAATAATTTAAAAATTATTTCATCTCTATTTTTATCAAATATATTTTATTTTAAAAATTATATTTAAAATTCATAAATTAAAAACTCGCAACCACTCCTAACAAACTACAAACTGTTGAATTTTTGTTCATACCATTGGCAAATGTCGTCACAAGCTAACACTCTTTAAGAGACAACCAATTAGACCAATATCTAACATATTATAAGGATTAATATGTTCAGTAAAGAAAAAGGATTAATGCTTAAATGGAATAAAAGTATAGGGACTCAAACCAGACAAAATTATAGGGATTACAACCTAAAAGATAAAACTATATAGATTAAAATCCATACTTTTCAATTTATGATCCAAAACGAAAGTACAAATTAATAAATTATGAAGATGAAGAGTATAATTAAATCTCCTTAAAACCTTATTTTAATTAAAATATTAAAATTCGATCGGTATCTGAAATTGACATTAAGAATTAATTTGACACATGAAATTAAAACTAAAAGGAAAATTATTAGTAAATATTAAGAAAATTTAAGTAAGGTGATTGAATAAAATGTGAGTTCTAGTAAATTTTTAGTAATTATTTGTAGTTAATTGGTCTTTTTACCTTGATGTCATTAATTAATTAGTCCTAAACATTAATGCATATCAAGCATTAAATTAACACGTGATTGTCAAAAACTAAAAATCTAATTTCATTTTGAATAAATTGTAATTTTAGTTCCTTTATAACTTTAAATTTGTGATTTTGATTCTTTATTTTTAAATTAAGAAATCAATTCTCCTATATTTTTTTATAATAAGTAACTTTGATTCTTTTATCAGTTGATCATTAGAAGTCAAACTTTGATGTGGCATATTAATGTTGATGTAGAACTTATGTAAAGTGTTAACATGATACTTATATATAAAAAAATATTAAATGAAGCGAAAAATAAAAAATATCTCAATATGAATTAAATTCATGATCATTTATTTATAGAAAAGACAATAACAAAATTAGAAGAATAATCAAAATTTTGACAGAATAATCAAAATTATTTGTTTTGAAAAATAAGGAGACTAAATATCTAGATTTATAAATAAGAGAATCAAAATCACGAATTTAAAATTATAGGAGGATCAAATTATAATTTAACCTTTTATTTTTTTATAACACATCAAATATTCCACTCAATGAATGTGGTTCGATTAGTAGCACAGGTTTAGTTTGTGAGAGAGGATGTATGCTTGATTTTTGCAAAAATATTTTTTGAAGATCTAAAAATTAAGTATGTTGAAGTATCTTACATTCATGATTATCAAAAATCGATGTTAATATTGTGATATTAAAACCCATTTTTTTATAGTAGTGCTAGAATTTTTCAAAGAGTCCCACTAAAAAAATGTACTAATTTTAAGAATTAAATTAATTCACACAATATCAAAGTTAAAGACTATTTTTTGTTTTCATAATATTAAGCATCTTAATTCATGTATTTCACCCAAGATTTTCGTAGCACCCAGACTATATAATTTGTATAAGTTATATGATGGCAAGTTGTTACATATATCCCGATCGAGGGCTAAATAATTGACAATCCATCTCTTCACATAAAATTCTGTCATGTCCATTATGTAGAGTAGAACTTGAAGCAACATGCATGACTTAATTTCATCACACGAAAACACTAGAAATAATTGTGTGCAAGAGGATCCCCGTGACTTACTGCTTTTCAAAAATTACGGTTGATGCTGACAAAATGTATGATTCATGAAAGCAAGTTCTAATGTACATAACGATTTTGCTTCGTCCGCGAAATGTGTTACCGGTGGTAGTTCTCATTGGCCTAAAATGCTGGTGGGATGCCTATCCTCAACATCATGAGATATTGACCTTGTTACATAGGATTGGCCAAGGAACTATCTAGGACATGGTGTCCAAATTATTGTATTATGAATTTGATCGAAAATAACTGCCATATGTTTTCAAAACATTTGAGTTCCATAAAAATCAGAGATGAAAATGATTTGTTATTTTTTACAGGAATCAAAATTAAAATTAGCTATTTTTTAAAATAAAAAAAATCATAGTTTATCATATTAAAAAATGAGGTGATTCTACTGAAGTGAAAACTGTATAAATGTAAAATGAGACATGCGTGTGTATGATTTAAATGAAATGATCTACGCGAGAAAGTATATACATACACGTCCAAGCATTATTTTTTTTTAAGGACAAAATTGCATTCATTAGAGTACAAGGAGCACTCTTGCACGCGTACTCGGTATTCCAACATTAATTTGTTCCATTACATGAGTTTCATAATCTAAGGCGTAATATATAGTTGGTTTTTATCATATATAAATGGCATGGAAAGAGACATTTTTAGGTTATGATCAAACATTTGCAGGTTTTTATTGGACTGGATCATATTTAAGAATTTGAGAATCATCAAATTGAATCTTTTTAAAATTTAGAAATTAAATTGATTTATTTTTAAAAATTTAAAGATCAAATTGAACCTTTTAAAATTTTATAGACCAAATTAAATCATTTAAAATAATTTAGGGACCAAATTGATTATTAAACCTAATTTTTTATTTGATATAAATTTATACATGTAATCAAAATAATTTTTATTTCGAAAACAAATATTAATATAGCATTCTAAAGCTCAAAATCTTATTTATAATCATGATATCCATCTTAATCATTCAAAATTTGATCACCCACCAGTTTATATTTCGTTAAATTATATATAGACATGCATTTGTATTTGTGATCGAAAAGCTTTAGAGTATTTTTTATAATTTGGATCACGTGTTGTGATTTAATAATAAAATGTTTTATTCTTTGAATGATTTTGGCTAAATGACTAATTTAGTCACTTTATTTATTTATTTTAATAAAATTTAATTTTATAATCCGGCCTCGACAATTAGGGGAGTCTGGTTCTGTCTTTGAACGTAGTAATATTTTAAGGATTCTGTATTTACACGTGGGGAATAAATTATTTAGTACCAAATCTCATGTTCGATTTTTTCTGCCTAAATTTTGTTTAGACTAATAATAATCTTGTATTACGAACGAAATTATCCAAGAAAAAAATAACACACACATAAATGCATAGCAACAAAAATGCATTATTTTAACTTTGAAAAAGTTGTGGTGTCCAAGCCTACCAAGTTTGGGCCTTGCAATCTTCCATTGTCACGTAATATTCCTCCCTTGTCGGCTAGGTACGTAAGAAGGCTAAAGACAACTGTGGTACCTGTCCCTCACAATTCCCACATAAACACATTTTTTCCATTCAATTTTACTTTCCTTTTTTTTTATTATTTTCTACTTGGTGTCTCAAAATGATTGCGTATACTAATTTTTATCTTGATTGAAAATTCCAAATAATGTGTCTATGTGATTCCATCTATGCATCCAAATTCATCATGCCATTGAATTTCTCCCCTTATAAATATGCTGCTACTCAAGCCACCACATCTTATCATATTTAATGCCTTAAGTATCTCTCTATCTCTCTCACACACACTCATCATTTTCTAGCAAACTCTCTAGCCTCTTCAAATGGGCTAGGAAGGTTGAATACAAAGAAAACAAACCCTAGCTTAATTAATTAACTTGCTTGTGTTGTTAATTAATTTGTTCAACATGGAAGGAGGAGTGCCTGAAGCTGATATCTCTGCCTTTAGAGAATGTTTGTCTCTATCATGGAAAAATCCTTATGTTCTTCGCCTTGCTTTCTCCGCTGGAATTGGAGGCTTTCTCTTTGGCTATGACACAGGTAAATAAATTAAAACTCCCATAATATTTGTTTAATTAACTAATTTATGACTTATGTTATGATGACACCACTTCACTTGGTTCACAAATTCTCTATAAAATTTTCACCAAGAAAATTCTCTATAAACTACCAATTGATTAGTGGTAGTATTCATGTTGATGAATGATTGGTATGTGCAGGAGTCATATCTGGAGCACTTTTGTACATCAGAGATGATTTCAAAGAGGTGGATAGAAAGACGTGGCTGCAGGTAATAATGTTCATGAAGTGTCCATGAAAGAATTTAGTTTTTCGTTATTTTTTTTTTGTTGTTTCTCCTCAAATTCAGTCATTTAACAATAAGACATATGATTCATAGGTAATTTTATTCTTTAAACATATAATTATGGGTTTAATTCTTGACCCATATGTGCCTATAAAAAAATATTTATTAAAAGAGATTAACTTTTTAATTGACTTTTGGCTTCCAAATATTCTACTTCAAAAAATAAAAATTCTTTCATTTTTTTATGGACACTAATGCCCCCGGCTTTCAAATATTCTACTTCACAAAATAAAAATTCTTTCATTTTTTATGGACACTAATGCCCCCATTAGTATGGTTCATTCATAACCCATGATGAATAAGCACTTGTGATGATAATATAGCAATGATTTCTAGCAAGATAAGATATGATATTTGCGAAAATGATCTCACTTTATTCTGTTTTACAATTTTCTTTAAATTACTGATTTGTAATTTTATTTTAACTGTTCAAAGTATACACAAATTAAGTTTAATAAGTTTGTGAAGATATATTTATGTATAAGATAAAAATATGATTTATTGAACCTTTTCATCTTGATTTCTTTATTTTTTTTTCTTAAAAACACTATTATGTTGAGCTTTCACATTATCACACATGCTAAAATAAACCTCCTTGCCAAAAAAATATTTAATTTAACCGAAGAAAACATCACAGTTATTGAAACATTAGAAACGTTACCAGTTACCTTTAAAGTTATGATTGAAAAATCAAAATATATTGTATTAAAAATATTAAATGTTTCTTAATTAATTAAAAAATTTCAATACATTTTGCTAAAATCTTTAAGCTATTTTTGCATGTAAAAGTAACATAATAATTTTTTTTTAAGTCAACATAATATAATATTGAGTAAGACTTTAGGCATGTAAATGGAACATATAAAGACTGTTTTTTTGTAATTAACTGAAAAGTTTAAGGTGAGCGTACACATTGAAGAAAAAGAATAGAAGATCTCAATATCATAAGGTTGTGAAATAAAAAGAAAACATTAAGAAAAAAAAACAATTGAACTGGTAAACACAGATCGTAACTTGGAATTAACAAAATTAAAATATCGTAGATACCATAGTCATCCATGGTTTCTTATTTTATGAAAACACTTATTTTAATTATATTACAACAAAATAAAAACGTTTGAAGAGCTCAGTTGCATTCAAAATTGATTTATTATCTTCATTTTTTACAAGTTTGAGTTTGGGAAACTTTCGATATTCACTCTATCAAAAGGTTGTGGTCCTGAATTTCACAACTTTGAATATTGGTCACACGTTTGTGGTCCCGATAGCTCTAAATTTAGAACATCACGAAACTCCATTGTGCATAACATGCTTTTGCATGTCCCACTCTGAATCTACATCATTCCTCATAAGGAAAAGCAGTATTTAAACAATAATCTGAATATGCTGGTAGACACATATGTGGGATATAATTCCACTATTTGACATGATGTATGCTATACTTTTGCCGTCAACAAGTCTTTTACTAATATTATTATCAAGTTGTGACACTCCTAAGCTTAAAATGGTTTAGCTTTTTGTTGGCCAATAATCTTTTTTTTTTTTTTTTTTTGCATTCTAGCTAAATATTTGGTGAGTAAAATCATGTTATAAATATAAGTTACGTGTGTTAAAAAAAGTTCATTTTTTTTTTCTCCCAGTCCCTGTTAATATGAAACTAAAGTTGTAACGAAAAAGAAAAGTTGATTAGCTCATCAACTCTAAAGAAAACGCATGACAATGTATTCTTATGTTCATAAAACTCATCATGCTATACAGAGCAGGATGAAAATAACTCATCTAATTCTTCTTTTTTTGTGTGTGAAAATTCTTTGTGATTGTTAAAACAGTAAATTATAGTGATACTTTCATGTAGTTTAGTCTAATTACAAGTGCACCTCCTCCATTTGAAGGCATTACTTTGGCACCCCTTTTATGACAGTGTTATGTAAACATTAGCTTTCAAAGTTCACAAATGTGCTTAAACGAGTGCTAGGAGGCTCCATCGATATGTGACTTTCTTTTTAAAAAAAATATGTTTTCGTCTTAGAAGGAAGAAGAAATAAACAAAAAATAAATGTTACAAAACTTATATTTTCCCCTGCTCATGATTCGAATTAGAATTTACTAATTTGGAACTAGTCATGTTCCGAATGCAATTATTGGAAGACTATGATTTTTTTCATCTATAAATATTAATTTTTGTTAGAATGTTAATTTTTTGTTTGAAGAAGAGATCCGGGAATCCAACTCGTCATCTTTATTTTCTTTTTTTCTCCTTTAACCATTCAACCAACCTTATATTTTCCTGGAAGACTATGATTATAATCACTTACAGATCCTTTTTCCACTTTCAAAGACACTCAAATTAAGTTGTTATCTGTTATGTTAGTTGCACCATACTCCATGACAATTATTAAAACATGAAATTCATATATCATAAAACAGGAAGCTATAGTGAGTATGGCACTTGCTGGAGCAATCATAGGAGCTTCAGTTGGTGGATGGATCAACGATCGATTTGGGAGAAAGAAAGCAATCCTTTTGGCAGATACCCTCTTTTTTATAGGGTCTATTGTGATGGCTGCTGCTATAAACCCAGCTATTCTGATTGTTGGTCGAGTTTTCGTTGGCCTTGGGGTTGGAATGGCCTCAATGGCCTCACCTTTGTACATCTCAGAAGCATCACCAACAAGAGTTCGAGGTGCCCTTGTTAGTCTCAATGGATTCCTCATCACTGGAGGACAGTTCCTTTCCTATGTCATCAACTTGGCCTTCACAAGCGTGAGAACACATTGCCACTATGCTTCATTTGTTGTTCAATCTCTTTGGATTTTTTCATTAAGAATTATTATGTGTGACATAAAGGATGCTAGTGATATGAGAAAATGCTAATAATACACTTTCTAACTCACTCTTTCAAATATATTTTTTATTAATAACTAAATTTTAATAGGATAATAATACCTTATATACTTCTTATTTAATAAGTCTCACTTGTAACTTAATAAATTTTAATTAATAACCAAGAGATGTTAAAAAATGATGTGTTAGAGAGAGTGTTGTTGACATTCATTTAGTGACATGAATTTTCTTTTAATATTTAATTATCTTTAATGAAACATATTATTAAATTTTTTTTATTAAAAAATGTTTAAATATATTTTTGATTTTTAATGTATATCTGAAATTTTACATTTAATCCTTGATAAATTTTTTTTCGCATTTACTTATATTTAAAAATTTTATTTTAAATTTCTACTATTAATTAAGTGCGTTAATTAAGTGATGACGTATCTATTAAATATTTGATAATATTATTTGGCTCCAAAATTATTAATATTTATTTCAAATCAAATTCAAAATGAAATCTTTCTCTCTCCTATGCAACCTTCTTTTACGTCTCTCTCTTCCACCCTCTTCTCTGTATTACTCGAACGATTTCAGAAACCCACCCTCTTTCCTCGAAGACATCTTCACCAAATCTCTATCCCAATCCCAAACACAACACACACAAAAAGAAAATCCAAATTGGAGAAGATTGCACGTTAAAGCCGAATCCGTAGGCTTGCTGGCGGTGGTGGCCTAGGGATCACAGTTAGAAGTAAAAAAGATGGTGCGACAACGGCTATTGAACTTTGGTCAATAACTCAATTGTGGTTGACCTTGAACCTTCCCAAACCAAAACGATGACGAAGCTAAACTTATCCAATGAGAAGCTCACTAGGAAGAACAACGGTGGGGAGGAAGCTGACCGGGAAGAACAGCGGCGGAGAGGAAGCTCACTAGGAAGAACAACGCCACCGCGTGCGGCAACCCACCTCTATCCCTTTCACGAAGAATTGCAATTCCATCTTTTGTTGGAAGTGGTGGAGCTCAGCGAGAACGCACTCACCGGAACTGTGGAGTCGTGGTTCTTCCTTTTGTCGTCATTGCAGCAAGTGGACTTGGCCAACAACACCTTCACGGGGGTGCAGATCTTGAGGCCACTTGCAATGCGTGCGGGAGGCAGCAGTAGCAGTGGCCGTAGCAACCCCGTTGCGCTAAACCTCAGGTTTAACAAAATCCAAGGCTATGTCAAGTTTATGAAGAGGTTGTTCCTGGATGAAGGTTGAGATCTGTTTCTTTTTTTTAAAATAAAAAAATTGAGACTGATTTTGAAAGATGAAGGTTGAAGGGAGAAGATAGGTGAAGCATAGATAGATGGATGACTTGGAAGATGATTCTCAATGTTTTATTTATTTATTTATTTATTACTTTAATTAATTTTGACTGTTTTTAATCATTAGACAATTTAAATTTACGTTTGATTTTGAAACAAATATTGGCTGTTTTTAAGTTATCACAAATCACGTTATCAAATATTTAACGAATGCATCATCATTTAATTGATAACATAGATTTAAAACAAAAATTTTCAAATATTAAGAAATAGATGTGAAGATAAAATTTATCAGGAATTAAATGTAAAATTTAGATATATATCAAGGATCAAAAACATATTCAAGCAAAAAAAAAATTATGTCATTGTTTGATTTGTGAACTCAGTGATGGAAAAGATAAGTTTTATACTTAAAATAAACATGTATATACAAATGGTTTGATCTTGATGCTTTATATAATTTGTTCAGGCACCAGGAACATGGAGGTGGATGTTAGGAGTAGCAGCAGTACCAGCATTGACACAAATCATATTGATGGTTTTGCTCCCAGAATCACCTCGTTGGTTGTTCAGAAAGGTTCCTTCATCACCAACTTTCTAAAGTAGTGTTTCTAATTTAATTTTTCTTCTCAAAATCTATGTATTCACTTGTCTTTGTGGCCATCAATAGGGTAAACAAGAAGAAGCCAAAGAAATTTTGAGGAGGATTTACCCTCCCCAGGATGTTGAAGATGAAATCAATGCTTTGAAGGAATCAATTGAAACGGAACTCAATGAAGAAGCTTCAGCTTCAAACAAAGTCAGCATAATGAAGCTGCTGAAAACCAAAACTGTGAGAAGAGGTTTATATGCTGGAATGGGCCTTCAAATCTTCCAACAATTTGTGGGGATTAACACTGTTATGTACTACAGCCCCACAATTGTGCAATTAGCTGGTTTTGCATCAAATAGGGTTGCACTACTTCTATCACTTGTCACTGCAGGGCTTAATGCATTTGGTTCCATTTTAAGCATATATTTCATTGACAAGACTGGGAGGAGGAAGCTTTTGTTGTTTAGTTTGTGTGGTGTTGTGGTCTCACTTGTTGTTTTGACCGTGGCTTTTCATGAGACTACCACTCACTCCCCTATGGTCAGCACAATCGAAACCTCTCACTTCAACAACACATGCCCTGATTACAGCACTGCTTTCAACCCTGGTGAATGGGATTGCATGAAATGCCTCAAGGCCTCTCCAGAATGTGGCTTTTGTGCCTCTAGAGCTAATAAGGTAAATGTTTCATAATCTCCTTTAGATTAAGTACATCATAAGGTTTTCTGATTCAAATTTGGATCCTCTCGTGTAAGATATGACCAAGTTGGAGATAAAAAAGACACAAATGTGACATAATTAGTATTATTTTAGTAAAAATGCGTCTTTCTATCTTTAATAAGACCATATGCCACTCAACAACAAGAGAGCCATCATTTCCTTCTTGATTACCATATTTCATATACCTTATTAGTTATACTAGTCTGTACTTATTGCATCAATTTAGGAAAGAGAAATGTTAACACATTTTTTTAACATTCCTTTTATTATTGGTTAAATTATATTGAAAATTATAAATTTTTGTGATCAAATTTGACGTCTCTTTCTGTTAATTTTATAATTTCAATAACTTTTAACAAACTGTGAAATATTTGTTAAAAGGAGTCTGTTGCTACAACTTCTGTCTAAGAAAACTGCTATAATTTTTTTTTTCTTGAGTTCCAAGTCCTCAACTACTACCAATTATTCTTATATTTTTTCTTGAGTTCTAAGTCCTAACACTACTACTACCAATTATTCTACAGCTCTTACCTGGGGCATGCTTGATTTCCAATGACACAACAGAAAATCAATGTCAAAAAGAGGACAGGCTATGGTACACTAGGGGATGTCCTAGCCAATATGGTTGGCTTGCATTAGTTGGCCTAGCACTCTACATCATATTCTTCTCACCTGGCATGGGAACAGTTCCATGGGTTGTTAACTCTGAGATCTATCCTCTAAGATACAGAGGAATCTGTGGGGGGATGGCATCTACCTCAAATTGGGTCTCTAATCTCATTGTGGCCCAGTCCTTTCTGTCCTTGACACAAGCCATTGGGACCTCATCTACATTCATGATATTCATATTCATCACTGTTGCAGCCATTGTGTTTGTCATTATTTTTGTGCCAGAAACCAAAGGACTTCCGATTGAGGAAGTGGAAAACATGCTGGAAAGAAGATCTTTGAACTTCAAGTTTTGGCAGACAAGTCCTGACTCTAATGATATACCAATAAAGCAGAAGAATCAGTCAGTTTGAGTGAATAAGTTAAATATATTGTGATGTTAATTAATGTGGTGGTACAAGTAGGGAACTATGGGATTGGACAATAAATTAAAGGAGTAAGATGACATATGTTAGATTAGCATTATATAAATGCACTAGGTCGGTCTCGTAATGGAAGGTTTGAGAGTATGAAAGAGGTTTGAGTAGGTTTTAACCTTGGTATGATTATTGCACACAAAAACAAAATAGCATTGTATATTTATTGCTTTATCTTCTGTATAATTTTTTAAAATTTGGGTCATTGTGTATACTATTTATTTGCTGTTACGAGTTAATATTTGGAGCCCACAAAATTGCATACCATTTAGAGATCTTAGAGATCAAGAAAGGAAATTAGCATAATATAATTCGAGCAACATAATTTGAGGGAAAAAAGGTTAAGAAAATAAGTGAAACAAGATTTAGCAATAAATAAGTTGCAACCTTGGATACTTAGTCTTACAGTATTGCTATTGGCACTATCCATGTCGATGCCTTTAAGTTCTATTCTCAAATTGTTCCTTGGATGGAAACACATGCAACTGAAACACTTTTGTGTTGCATACTTAAAAATTTATGAAATAAAACCATATTTTCGTTGTGCATCCTAGGGTAAAAAAAAATAGAAATATGATTATGTACAGTGAAGGACAAAATTATATTTTCGTTGTTTTAATTTTTCATCCCTAAGGTGCACAACGAAAATATGATTCTGTTGACCCCTCAACAACACAAATTCAAAAATGGATGACACGGTGGTGGAATGGGATGCGCTCATGGAGCCTCAGAGTTGGGGTCAAGCGACGTGACTGGGGAATTGTGGCATGATGCAATGGTGCGACGGGAGGAGGGCAGTGCTGCTTGGGGTTAGGGGAGTGGGAATTGTCGTAGGGGAAGGGGAGGGGTTAGGGGTGTAGGGATTTGGACTTGTGGACAAAAGGGACATTTCATCCCAATTGATAGTGCCAATAGGAATATCTTTTGTCTAAGGTTCTATGTTTCAAGCCCAATACTTTTTTCTACCTCGACTTCACAGTTTTGTTAAGTTTCAAAATTATAGAACAATGCTTAGTTAGGTTATATTCTTAAATCTCTATATGTATTCAGTATTCAGTTCACCATAATAAAATAAAGCTTATGTATACTGAACCACAATATTCCATATTCCAAGAGAAAAAGATTAGTACAAAATACGAATAAGTGTGGAAATCGAAAGAAATGCAAATTAATTTACAGTGATTCTACGTGTTCCTATATTGTACAACATTTCATGCTTTTTCTTATAGGAAATTATAAAATGTGGGGTTTGGATTCAAATTCTACTTTGTGCCAAAAAGAAAAAAAGATTCAAATCTTACCAAGACAGATATGGAATAATCTCCATAATAAGTAGTGCAAGTATTAAAGAATAATATGCACTTCATAACAAAATGGTACATGCATCTATTTTAATTCTTTTATTTTATTTTGCTTGTATACAATAAAGCTAAAAGTATCTAATAATAATATAATCTTCTCTTTAAATCAATTAAATTTGTTAAAGTAATGATCCTTGGTGTCTTCAAATTGGGAGTTGCCACTTTGTCAGTATAAATCAATAATTTTGGCATTATTAAATAATAATATATTTGTAATAATAAAAATAAATTAAAACTTTTGCAGTTGTGGCTTCTATAAAACCAAAATAAGATTCTTTTTTTTTTCTTTTCTAAATTCTTGGCATAACATACATCATACACCACCAATTCGTTGCTTGCTATGCTATCAAGACTTGAATTTTATGGCTCAAATTTTGCCAAAGGTTTTGTTCTGCGATTTGAAGTTTGGATGATTCAAGTATAAACTATTATAGTTTCACTTGGTAAAATTACTAGTAATGAAAAAGCTGAATATTATTCCTAAAGGATATTACTCATGCCTTAAAACTTTTTCCTACGTATAACTAACATCCTTTTAAGTGTGAATTGTTTCAATTGAAAAGAGATATAAAGAAATAAGAGAGAAAAGGATAAAAATGATAGAAGCAAAAAAAAAAAAATGTGTTGTTTGAATGAATAAAAATAAGAAGAAAATAAGTCAAGATGTTTCTGTATATGCTATTCACAAAAAAAAAATTAATGGAGAAATGAGAATGAAACTTTCTAAAATTTTAAAAAAAGTTTTTCTTTTCAATAAAATATCACATTACTCTTTTCATACATCATGTGATAAATAATTAAATTTTCTAATAAAAATATATTCTTTGATTTCTAAGAAAGTCATATAAATATTCTTAAAAATATTTATGATCAATCAAATAAATTTATCATTTATAAGAATTACAATTATTAGGATTTGTGATTTTCTGGAATCACATTTTTCAAGATTCATTATTTTCAGTAATCATAATAAATCATGATTCTTGGGTATAAAAAAAAATCTTATATCAAAGGTCTCTAAGAGGAAATTATGTTTTTGGTCATTTAAAAAAACTCAAAAATAAGTTTTAGTTCCTATAAAAGTTTAATACATTTTTACTCATACATTTTAATAAAACATATGCTTTTAGTCCTAAATCCTAATGAGGTCCCAAATGAGAGACTAAAAATATGTATTATTGTTAGGCTAAAACAGAAGTTCGAAATACTTTTATGAAATAAAAATATATTTTACTCATAAATTAATAAGTTATATATAAAAAAGCTTTGTAAACTAATAAATTAAATGAAATTTAACTAGAAAAAACTCATTTAATATGTTATTTTTATCTTAAAATAATATTGTTTAGAGTAAATTATACTAATCACTCTTAAGATTTTGAACAATTACACAAATTTCTCCTCCTGCTTTTATCTCCTCTTATTTCTTCCCCTAAATAATAAATTAAATACCATATTTTTTTTCATTTTCTTTCCATCTATTTAATTACACTCAAACTTACTAATATATAGCTACGAGTTGAAAGTAAGTTGAAGAAGCTCTATTGTAATTTAAGGAGCTAAAAATCTGCATATAGGTTTTTTCTCATGAAAAATTGTATATATATTAGCATTTAACATTTTAATAAAACTGTATATACATACAGTTTTTATACTTTTATTTAATATGTTATCATTTAACTTAAATTTTCGTTTGACTAATTATATTGCAATAAACATATGTGCAACTATTAAATTTTATTAAATTAAAGATTTAATCCTTACACATTGAGGTTAAAATACTAAATTAGTGAAGGTTAAGCTTCATGTATCACTCATAAAAAATTAAAAACTTCGTTTATTAACTTTTTCATTCGGCTTGAATTTGTAAACTTAAAAGTGAATGTTAATTGAGACTAAAAATTGGTTTGATTTTTTATTCTATTCAACTATTTCAGTTATAAGTTTAAATATGATTTTAGTTCTTATTTAAGACAATAACAATCACTACTACAATTTTTAGATTTAACATCGCACGATTAACATCGGTTATTCACAAAACCAATGTTAACAAAAGCGCGGTGGCATTTTTGTAAATAATTAGACATAGTTAACATCGGTTTCGGAAAAACCAATGTTAAGTACTATATATTAACATCGGTTATTTAAATAACCGATGTTACTATGGAGTAGTTAACATCGGTTTTGGAAAAACCGATGTTGGTGTGTCGTTGTTAACATCGGTTTGGTAAAAACCGATGTTATGGAGTTGATTTTAACATCGGTTTTCTTAAAACCGATGTTACCTAGTTGTTTTTAACATCGGTTATTTTTAAAAAACCGATGTTGTTGTCATTATATATTAAAAATCTGATTCTGCAGAACCCGCGCGCTCGAACCCTATCGTTCTTCTTCTTTCTCCTTCTGCCCTAAGTTTGTCTTTGTCGCAAACTGGCCTGCACTTCTGTGACTGCAACCACATTGTGGAGTTCGTGTGTGTGAAGTTCGTCTCTGCCACTTATCGATTGAGGTACGTCCTTTCATTTTAACATTAGGCGTTCCTCGTTTTAACATTTGCTCGCTTTCACAGGTCGAAGAAATCTAGGAAAGGAAAGAGTTCCGGAAAGGGTGGGAATCGATTTTGGAAGTGCATTGTGGTTCGCCTTAAGACTCCCAGGGCATTCTTCTTATTTCTCCTTCTGCCCTAAGTTCGTCTTTGTCACAAACTGGGCTGCGCTTCCGTGACTGCAACCACATTGTGGAGTTGGTCTTTGTGGAGTTCGTGTCTGCCACATATCGATTGAGGTACGTCCTTACGTTTTAACATTAGGCGTTCCTCGTTTTAACATTTTCTCACTTTCGCAGGTCGAAGAAAACTACGAAAGGAAAGGGGGGAAGCGATTTTGGAAGTCCATTGTGGTTGGCTTTAAGCCTCCCAGGGAAGCCATCGAAGGTATGTCTCTGTTGTCAAGTTATGTCTAAATATGAAAAAAATATAATGCTTGAAATGGAGTATGGGTGTGAGATGCTAAAGTATATTGATTGCTTGCTCTTGTACTATTTGCATTGTGGGGATATAGTGTTGGATTTGTTATGGGAAATTCTTTGATAAACCTAAAACTCTATATGTCATCTTAAAACCTAAAACCTAATGTTGTGATTCTGCTGTGAGGATATGATAAATAGCCTGGGGCACCTTTCTGCTAGTGATTCCTGTTGATTAATCC
Organism: Glycine max; assembly: GCF_000004515.6. NCBI lineage: Eukaryota > Viridiplantae > Streptophyta > Magnoliopsida > Fabales > Fabaceae > Glycine > Glycine max. Next base: position 11,112,494 of record NC_038245.2, read on the forward strand.
ACTTGTTTTTCCAAAATCTAATTTTCTCTCCATATCCCACCTTCCACCTCATGTTATTTTGAATAACCATTCCCTATTGTGATTGATTAAAAGCGTGTTTTAGATCCCTCCACTAAACAGATTGCTTTGCTAAGTTTCCTGTTTCTTCAAGGTTCCTCCATCCACCATATTTCGATTTCAGAACTCTGGTCCACAGCTCACCATTCTCTTGCATTAATTGCCACTTCCATTTTCCAAGTAGTGTGAGGTTGAATGTTTCAATATCCTTGATGCCCAAGCCAGCCTTTTCTTTTGGTAAGCATATCGATTTCCATTAAATCCATGCAATCCTTTTGTGAATTGCCTTCCTTCATAAAAAACTTCGTTGCAGCTTTAAAAATTGCCTTCTGAATTTCTTCGTCCATGAAAGGTGCCAGAAGCTCGTTATTCTGTTGTAGATTAACAGTTTGAAACCTGATTCCATCAATCTTGGGTTGCTGACCAATTGGTTCTTGGAACCTATGGAAGAAAAAGGATTTCACCTCTTCCTTCACCTTGTGTGGGTCGTCAGTCCATGAACCATCAATGAATACACCCCTGATAGAATTTCTATTTCGGTTAGCATTCATCAATAGGTGGAAAAAACCTGTGTTACAATCGCCTTCTTTTAACCATCTTCATCTGGATTTCTGCCTAAGTAAGGATTGATGGGCTTGGGCAGCAACCCAAAGAGAATCATGTAACTGCTTCCTCTCCAATTTTTCTTGCTCTGTTAACTGTCTATGCATTGAGTTCTCCTCCAGTTTATTTAAATCTGATTCCAGCTTTGTGACCTTTTTGAATGTATGTCAACAAACTTCTTCTTCCTCTATCATGAAGAATTCTTCTTCTTCTTCCACTCATAGGCAAAATTTTGACTATGATAGGCAAAATTGCCTTATTGGCCAGAATTTGTTTATTGTTGTAGTGAAATTTTCTTTTTCTGCTGGTTTAAGTTGATTATGGATGTTGTATTTTAATTGAAATGTAGATAATAGGCTTTAAAAGGGTTTAAATACACTGTGGATAATTTCTGTATGCTTTTTTTTAGGCTTATCATTTACTACTGCTAATTGGCGTTGCTGTGGAAGCTCTTTGATTATAGCAACTCCAGGTATGTTTGTACGGTCTACTATCTTTATATGTTTTTTTTGGACTGCAAAGATAATTTCTTGGTGGATGGCTGTTGTTTGGTCTATATGGAAGATGAGAAACAGAATTCTTTTCTCCAATGATTCCTTTAATGTCAGCAAGCTTGTTGACGATGCAGTTTTTTTAGTGTGGTCATGGCTCTCAAATTTGGATAAGGATTTTAAGCTCCCTTTTAATCTTTGGTCATCTCACATCAGAGAAGGTTTTTTGGGCTAGGCTTCAGTGGCTCCCAGTAGGAGCTGCAGCAGATCTTTAGTTTAGTTTTTGTAGCCATTCTATGGTTCCTCTTCAAACTGGTGTAGTTTTTATTGGAACCATGAGCATGGAACTATCTCTGTATTTTTTCAGTACCTCTGGTACTTTTATAAATATAATATTTTTGCTGATAAAAAAAATAATATATATATTAATCAAATAATAGTACCAGTGGTACTACAAGATAAGAAGGAGATAAAATCTCTAGGATCATGAGTCCAAAAATACATAACACAAATGCCCTACAAGAAGCCCCCAAAACCCTTAACCCAACAGACCACAAGCTAAGTAAAGGCCATAGGCATGGCTGTGGACCATTGGTGAAAAGGGGCATTGAAGTCCTTTTCCCATCCCCTCAACCAGGACCAAGTGAGGAAGTTAGTGTTATCCACCAACTTAGAAATGTGGAAAGACTGGTTATGAAAGATCATATCATTTCTGAGCTTCCATATGGACCTTGTAGCTGCTATCCACCAGATTCTCCTTCTTGAATTTGAAGCCTTCGAACCTGCTATGGAAGAGTGCTGAAGGAAATGATCCATGGGCCTGCAAGGGAGAGCTCTAGGCTCCTTTACCCACGTATTGAATTCCCACCACAAAGGCAGAACTTTTTGACAAGTGAAAAACATATGAGAGCTAGATTTAGGGTGGTTTTGGCAGAAGGGACATGAATCATTGGCAAGATCAACTTGTCTCTTGGATAAGTTCTCCTTAGTAGGGAGCCTGTCCCAAAACAATCTCCACGCAAAAATTAGAGCTCTAGGAGGGATTTTGGTACCCCACAGTTGGCAGAACCCAAGCTGATAATCTTCAGAAGGCTGCTCAGCTTTAATGCATAAATAAGCAGATTTAGAAGAGAAAATCCCATTAGAAGTAGCTCCCCACACCCAACTATCCTTAACCAATGCATTTAGATTAATGCCAGCAGTTTGGTCAATAAAATCAGAGGCCATCCCCATTTCATTGTCAAAGAGGTTGCGCCTCCACAGGAATTTCCATTCCCACCCCGCTTCACTGGAAGAACCCATCTCGGCTACAGTATGCTGTTTTTGCAAGGAAATGTGATATAACTCTAGATATTTATCTTTAAGAGCTATTCTCCCTTCCATCCAGTAATCCTCCCAAAATAGGATTTGGTCACCTCTTCCCAGCCTCCAAATAAACTATTTAGAAATCTCAGCCATACATCCTTGCTGGTTAGTGGATCTCAAGTCTGACCACCAATAAGAGAAGTTAGGCTTTGGTGGCCCCCTTTCCAAGCCTCTCCAGCCTCTGTATTTAGAGTTTAGAATACGGCACCATAGCTGATCACTTTGCTGGAACATCATCCATTTCCATTTAATTAAAAGCACATTGTTGAAAGCCTTAATATCTTTAATACCCAAACCTCCCGTTTCTCTAGATGAGCAAACTTTATTCCAAGCTAACCAAGCAATCTTCTTTCATTCAGAATTGCCACCCCAAAGGAAATGTCTTTGGATAGCATTTAATCTATTAATTACTGCAGAAAGAGCCCTATAAAAGACAAGTAGAATAAGGGTAATGCTGTTAAAACAACATTAATAAGGGTGATTCTTCCAGCCATAGAGATGCTCCTTTGGTTCCATTTGTTCAGCCTAGCTTCAAATTTTTTTATGATAGGCTCCTAAACCATATTTCTTCTCGGATTAATGCCTATAGGCAACCCAAGGTAACAAAAGGGAAACTGAAGCATAGCACAATTAAGAAAGTCAGCAGCAGAACAAGCCCATTCTTCAGTTTGTCCAATAACTCCAAAATGGCTCTTGGCAAAGTTAATTCTCAAGCCTGAAACCATCTCATAGCTTCTAAGCATGGCCTTCACAGTTTTGACATTTTCCATTGAAACTTCTCCAAAAAAGATAGTGTCATCAGCAAATTGGAGGATGTTCACCAGGATCTTATGCTTCCCCACCAAGAAGCTTTGAAAGCAGTTTTTAATTAAAGCTTCCCTCATCATTCCAGTCAAGCCTTCAGCCACCAAGACAAACAACAAGGGGGCCAAAGGATCCCCTTGTCTCAAGCCTCTTTGGGGCTTAAATTCAGAAGTAGGGCTTCCATTTACAAGGATAAATATAGAGGCTGAAGTGAGGCACCCCTTAATCCAACTAATCCATTTATCATGGAACCCCATTCTTCCCATCATGTAAAGCAGAAATTGCCATGACACGGAGTCGTAAGCTTTTTTGAAGTCCACTTTAAACACCATACAAGGCCTCTTAGACCTCCTAGCCTCCTCAACCACCTCATTGGCAATTAAAACACCATGAAGCAGCTGTCTATCCTTCACAAAAGCTGACTGCCTTTCATCAATGAGATGGTTCATTACCTTGCTGAGTCTGCTGGCCAAAAGCTTAGCAATGATTTTATAGGCACATCCAATGAGGGAGATGGGTCTGAAATCATTGAAGGATTGAGGGTCCTTAATCTTAGGGATTAAGGAAATGAAGGATGAGTTGAGGCCCTTGGGGAAGGAAGCATTCACATGGAATTCTGCTATAAATCTTAGGAAATCAGGCTTCAATTCCTTCCAAAACTGCTTAATAAATCTGAAATTAAAGCCATCTGGTCCTGAGCTTTTGTCATTGCCACAGGCCCACACAGCACAACTAATCTCTTCCTCTTTAAAAGGTTCAATCATCATATCTCTCTGAGTAGGATTCAGACTTTTAAAGGCCACCCCATCCAGGTTAGGTCTGCTCAAGAGGGGCTCATTGAACCTGTTCTGAAAGTATTGAAGGATTTCAGCCTTGATAATGTTAGGGTTTTCCACCCAGGTGTCACCAATTTGCATCCCCCTCAAAGCATTTCTCCTTCTCCTCGCATTCATAACTCTATGAAAATAGGTTGTGTTGCTGTCCCCCTCTTTGATCCATCTGCATCTTGATTTCTGCCTCACAATAGACTCATACATAGTAGCTTTTTCCCAAAGGTCAGGTTGGATTTTCTTGAGATCCTTGACTTGTTGATCAGAAGGTTGAGCTGTCAAAGAATTCTCCAAAGTATTTAGATTCTCTTGAAGTTGTTTGACTGTACTGCCCAGGTCTCCTATATTGTCTTTACTCCAAATTTTCAGCCTTTGTTTAAGATGTTGGAGCTTGCATTTTAAAACATAACCACCCTACCCCATGGGCTGATAATCTAACCAACATTCCCTCACTACCTTCTGAAATTTATTATTCATTAGCCATCCATCATAAACCTTAAAAGGTTTAGGGCCCCAATCGATGCATTTAGAATACATGATAATAGGACAATGATCGGAATAATTCCTCTCAAGGTTAAATTGAGAACTGTCAGGCCATTTGGACAGCCAGCCATCAGAGACACACACTCTGTCCAATTTGCTTTGGCATGAGCCATTAGGCCTAACCCAAGTAAAGGGTTTCCCCATCCAAGGAATATCATCAACCTCCATTGTAGCAAGCCAATCATTGAACTCAGATATTAAGCCATTATCTGAATTACTGTGATTGCTTCCCAATCTTTCAGAGGGACTCCTCACACAATTAAAGTCCCCTACCAGACACCAACATTCCCCCTGAAATTGAGATTTCCTTCCACTCAAGCTCTGCCAAAGCTGTCTTTTACCTTCACTATCACAAGGAGTATAGATATTGATCACAGTCACTCTCTGCATCTCAGGTAACCAAGTACCACCCAGCAGGATAAATCCCTTTTCAGAGATTCTGAAGTCAACTTGAAAATTATTGTTATCCCAAATGCACAGCAGCCCCCCTGCAGTATTCTCAGCAGGTTGCCACTCCCAGGCAACGTCTGGATGTCCCCATAGAACCTGACAATTTGCCTTGGAGAGAGATTCCCTTTTTGTTTCTTGCAAACACAAAACATCCACTTTATGCTTCCCAACCAATTTTCTGATAGAGGCCCATTTAATGCCTCTACCCAGCCCTCTAATATTGTAGGAAAGGATATGTATTATGATAGACTACTGTTTTGACATTTGTCGTAGCATTTATATACACATATACTGCTGTATTTGTTTGGTAGATAAATTGTTGTATTTGTTTGACTAACTTATCTAAGATCAATTCAGTATTTGTCAATAGTACTTGTCCCCTAAAGCTATCTTTGAAATCCAGCTTGTGCTGTTGACACACACACACAGGCACACGCACACACACACAGCCACAAACCCACACAGACACACACACAAACACACACACACAGAGCCAGACACTCAAAGACACACACACAGCCACAGACACACAAACACACACACACAGACAGCCACCCACACACACACACAGCCACACACATACACCGACATAGACACACACAACCACACACACACACACACAGACACAAACACACACACAACCACACACACAGAAACACACACAACCACACACAGAGAAACACACCCACATCCACATACACACAGAGAAACACACACACACACTCACACCCACACCCACATACACACACACACAGCCACACACACAGAAACACACACACACACCCACACCCACATACACACACACACAGACACCATCAGCATTTTCCTATAATTTTCAATAAATTTCCATCTTTCAATATACACACACACACAGACTCCGTCAGCATTTTCCTATAATTTTTTATTAGCAAAGATAAGTATATATATATATATATATATATATATATATATATATATATATATATATGTTTTTTTTTATCAGCAAAGATAAGTATATATATATATATAGATAATTGAGTACCAGAGGTACTGAAATACAATTTTTGTTGCCCAAGCTAGTGGTTCGAGATTAGACTGAATGGAGTCTAAAAAGGAACCACAGCCAGCCCATAGACCATATTAATGGAGTCAAAAAGCTGCAGTGAAAATTAAAAAAAAAAACAGAAAACCTTATGTCAAACCTTATTAATTTGAACTTGTGCTTGTACATAAGTTCAATTAATTTAATTTTAAAAGCTGCAGTGCATATTTTTCCACCCACATACTGCAGATGCTGCAGAATTTCTGCCTTAAATAAGCTGCAGTGCTTATTTTTGTAAACGCTGCAGTGCTTGTACATAACTTCAATTAATTTGAATCTGCCATGCAAATGCTGCAGAATTTCTGCCTTAACCAAATTAGGATTTTCCACCCACAAACCATCAATTTCTGCCTTTCTAGAAATTGGTCTTTCAGGGGAATCCCATCCTCAACCCAAGCATCTTCCGAGACAGGATTTGGTTAGCCCTACCCATCTTCCACCTGTTCAGCCTATCCTGAAATTTGCTAATTATAGGATCCCACACCACCTTTCTTTTGGGATTGACACCAATCGGAATACCTAAATAGCAGAAAGGAAATTGGAGCAAAGCACAATTGAGGTTGTTTGCAGCATGAAGACACCACTCCTCAGATTGACCAATAGCTCCAAATTTGCTCTTAGCAAAATTAGTCTCAATCCAGAAACCAGCTCAAAACTCCTGA